>NC_056738.1:500928685-501041185 GCF_019279795.1 Protopterus annectens
TGCTGTCAAATAGCAATAGTGATGAGCTAGAACTATATGAAGAAGCCTAAAGAAGTAATTTTTCCATTTTCGTCTTGTTGGTATAATGCAGTGCAGACAATATCTGTGGCATGTACCACCATTTAACTTAAACAAATCAATAACAACTACAACCATTATACTGCAACCACTGATCATGTATCTTAGATGAGTGACCTAAGGAACAATGGGCTATATCAGTGCTCTTTGGTTTGAATTCCTTTCTTTAGTTTCTTAAGCATGGAAGTATGACACAATTAGACTGACCACTAACATATGTAACTGACATTCTGTGGATGACTCTCGCCGATTCATTCTTGTCCATTAGTTCACAAGTTTTGTAATGGGTAGTACATACAGAGCTTCTTGATGATGTTAATGCCTGCAGTTACTGTCATAGGCTGAATATGTGAAACACAAGAAAGCCAAGGGAGCACACAAGCCAAGTCCCGTGCTACCACTTATGTAAAGCTGTGACTGTTGAAAATCCAAACTGCAGGTAAAATAGAGCGACAGAAATCAAGCTGTGTCAACGTTAGAACTTTTATTTTAAACAAGCACTTTCGGAAGGCTTCGTATCCTTCCTTCCTCAGACGAAATACTAAACTCTGAATAACCAGACAGCTCCCCATTGAATAGGGTAACAATTATTCAATTAGCAACATCTAAATTAAATTGCTACAAATTCCCATATTCTCAGTGTTGTTTAAAAACAGCTCATTAAAGCATCCAAATACCTTATATAAACTAGACAGTGAATCCTATACTGTCTTAACAGGAAACTCACAACCCTTTATTAAAAACTTACATTAGATATTAAAAATTAAAAATTAAAAATTAAAAATAAAAGCTTTTAAACAACAAAGTTTAAAAACAATCTAAGTATATATATTATATATGTTCTTATCAACTACTACTACATAAGACATATTAGGTAGGCATACACCCTTCACTATTCAAGAACAATTATTTAGTCCGGGTTTTCTGAGACTAATATGTTAAATGCCTAAGTTGCATGAAAAGCCTTATTGTCTCAAATGCCTACATATTTGTGTATGTACGAAATGTAATGTAATGTAATATAATAAAGCCATAACAATAGCTGAAAATAATACTTATAATAAAAATGAAAATGATGAAAAAACCTACTATTACAAAAGCTATAAAATCCAAATAGGTGTGTAATGCGTTGCAATACACATAGGATGTTGTTTAAATTCAAAGCTAATGAGTGTGTAAACACAACAACTAAACTATAAACCCTTACAAACCCTTACAAACTATTAAGGGAAAAACACCAAAAAAGTGAGCGACAATCCGGTAGCAGTAAAATTACCAACAGAATAATGCCAAAACCGTCCCTAAATATATTGTCGCCCACTAGAGCATGTATGTGTGTAAGAAGCACTCTAAAAACCTGTACCTAATAATAAAAATATATACGCATATGTAAGTGTATATGAAAATATGTACATGATGTCTACCCTGTACTGTTGATGAGAACTATCTCCTTAAAGCTAAAAGCTTTAATATGCAAGTTAAAGAAATAGACTCATTTAGGCCCGGATTGATATGTGCGGCCGTCCTCAATTGCCATAATAATTCCTCTTTTTCTAGCAAAGTTTGCCATGGGCCTTGATTAGGGTCATCCTTAACTTGTTTCAAAATAGTGAAATGAAAAGCGTGGTCTTGGTACTCCATGATGTGACAAGCCAATGCATTATTCACATCTTTCCTAGAAATAGCGTACCAGTGTTCGTAAATTCTCTTACGCAAGGCTCGCTCGGTCTTTCCTATGTAGAAAGCCGAGCAGTTCTTGCAACAAGCCGCATAAACCACCGCTTTAGAAATACAACTAAAGTTTCCCAACAGTTTATATTTCTGCCCGTTAATTAACACATTATTCCCTTCCTGTATGAATTTGCATTGGTGACAAGATCCACACTTAATCATCCCTTTTATCCTATGGAAGGCAGCTCTGTTATTCTTTTCTAACAAAGATTTTAAGCTAAACCCTTTTCTAAAAGTTATCTTTGGTGAGCTTCCGAACAAATGCTGTAATTGTTTGTCCTCAACTATGTTTGCCCAATTCTTTTGCAGAATGTTTCTTATAAAATGATGATCAATTGAAAACGTACATAAAAATCTAACGCCAGTATTGGATATATTGGTGTTTCTGTCATTAACTGCAGCCCCTTCGTGATTACCTACCACAAGCGGTGTTTGTCTATTTAAGATAGGTTTAAAAAACCCCGATTCCCTTTTAGACACCACCTCGGTTTTAACCTCCAATATCAGAGGACCTGGATACCCTCTGTTTGTAAACATTTTACTCAAGTTACTACATTCCTCCTGGAAATCATCATCTTTAGTAATCATGCGCGCTGCCCTTACCATCTGCCCTTTCACTACTGCTCTTTTTTGATGGTAAGGGTGACAGCTACTAAAGTGAAGAAACCCGTTGGAGTAGGTGGGTTTACGGTAAATCTTGCTAGTAAATCTGGACACCTCAATGTCCTTACTTAGTTTTATATCTAAGAAGCTGATTTCACTATTATTAACCTCGTATGTAAAATCTAAGAAATCAGTAAGTGATTTCATGTCCTCTATGAAAGGTGTAACCATGTCTGAGGGTCCTTTCCATAACATGAACATGTCGTCCTGGTACCTGGTGTACCAGGCGACATGTTCCTTAAAGAGGGCATTGTTAAATAACAGGGTGTTTTCCCATTGAGCCATGACACAATTAGCGAATGCCCCCCCACAGGGCGATCCCATAGCAACTCCTGAAGTTTGCCTATATGTGTCATTATTGAAAGCAAAAAAATTATATTTTAACACTAACTCTAATAGAGTCTCTATTGTGTAAATGATGTTTTGCTCTACGTTTCTAGACTCAAGAAAATCCCTGACCCAGTCTAATCCTAGTTGTTGTGGAATGACGGTATATAGGTCTTTCACATCCACAGTCATAAATATTAAACTTGGGTCAAAGGGTATCTTGTTAATATTCTCAAGGAAACCCCATGAGTCTCTACATATCTGAATTTCTTTTTCAATATATGGTTTTAAAAAACTGTCTACATATTTGGCACAAGCTACTAAGATAGACCCTCTACCGTCGACAATGGGTCTGAAGGGGGGGTCGTGGACAGATTTATGAATTTTTGGAGCACCAAAAAAAGAAGGCATTCTTGGTGCTAAAACATTCAAATAAGTGTGAATGTCTATGTCAATTAGATCCTCCAAGAATAAGTCTTCGACCGTAGTTCTGATCCTATTATGTGCTGTGTTAACTTCACTTAAACTAATTTTCTCATAAGGACCATTGTCCAAATGAGCAGAGAGCTTATTATTGTAATCAACTTGATTCATAAATATAAGACCACTACCCTTGTCGGGTTTCATAACCCGAATGTTACAATCTTGAAGTAGTTTGATAAAATCACGTTGTTCAATTGTAATGTTAAGCTTATCTTTACTTTTGTTACCCTTGCTAGCAACTAGAAATCTTAAATCCAGTTCACAAGATTTCTCGAAAGTTTTGAGGCTATTAACCAAGGGTGGGTTGAATAGGCTAGCTATTCTAAAAGGCTTAATCAGTGAAGAGTTTTTACCTAACACAGCAGAAAGATTTAACTTGCGGACAAAGAGTTTTAAATCTACAATAGTCTTGACTAAGTCCATATGGGTGTCCGGCACAAAGGAAAGTCCTTTGGAGAAAAAGTCAGCCATTTCGGTGGTAATGCTGAGGGGAGTATAATTAAAGATCTTAAAATCCCCCTCCGTACTGTAAGTGATAGTTGCCTGACTTGTTCCTATTATTATTTCTTCCTCTGGTTCTGTTTGTTCCTTGGGGTCATTTGATTCCTGTTCGACCTTAAGTTCCTCTGTTGATGGTTCTGGCCCTGTCCAAAACCCTGGTTATATTCCGCCCCTGCTGGTCCAGTCCTATTGTTACTTCTACTCTGTTGTTGTCCGTTATTGTTAATCATCACATTAAGTTGATGCTCTTGTTCTTGGTCGTTGTCCAGGTCATCCTCTGCCTCTAATAGGGGATCGTTGTCATTGTTAAAACCTTCCTCTAAGAAGGCATCCAGCTGATGCATGTCATGGCTATTGCTACGAATGGTGTCCTTGTTTGGCTTAGGGAAAAACCTACCAGTTTTATTCTTAGGCTGTCCTATTTGTGGTGGCTTAGGGTACGCTTTGTTATCTGCGTATTGTTTAACATCCCTGTTAATTTTCTTTTTCTTGTTTTCACACAATTTGTTTGTAGTAGCTTCAATGCTTGAGAAAATGCGAGAATAGTCATATTTATAACGTAAGAAATCATGATTATTTTTGATCTCTTGTTCTAAATCAGCCAAATCTTTTTTATAATCGTTAACTTGTTGCAAGTAGTGATCAATTAGCATGTTAATGTATTCAAAACTATGCCGGTCGAATAATGCTAAAAGATTCTTATGAAACTGTGAGCCATCCTCTAAGCCCACAGGAAACCGCCATTGCCTAAGCCCTTTAGGCACGATCTTTTTGTCCAGACATTCCTCTAGATAAGCGATCTCTAACTGTAGTTTTTTGCACCTGAACAATTTATAATCAAACTCCCCAATGAGAGAAGCAATGTTACTTGAATTCAGATCAGTGTCATTTTCATTGTTACTCGCACCCCCTCCATTATTTTCAAAAGAAAAAAAGTTTTTCTTGTTTAAATAAGATGTTACCGTAGGTACAAAATCATTAAGGGTTATTACAGTACCTTGCGTTGTGATATTTCCTGATATTGGAGCATGCCCTTGACCTGCTGGAATATTACTTGAGTCCGTTAAAATAGGGCTTATCGCATCTGTGGCAGTGTTTCGTAATCCTCTCACTTCCGTTTTGTATACGGACTCCTGCTCCAATAACGCTAGAGTTCGTAGATGCATCTCCGGTGTTGTTAACATGATTGTCCATTATTTTTGTGTTTATCGCACTGTCCAATTTATCCATACGTTGGGTGAACGTGTCCATCCGACCCAACAGTATCTGTATAAGGGTTGTAAGGTTGCCGTCGGCTTTCGCCTCCACGCCATCCAGATTATCGCCTCTGTCATTACCCACATTAACTCCGTCCTGGGAGAAAAGTAGACTTTGCGAAGTGGAGCTTCCCTCGCTGGCCATGACAAACAGTGAAACCAAAAACGCCAAACAAACTAATGAAACACAAGAAAGCCAAGGGAGCACACAAGCCAAGTCCCGTGCTACCACTTATGTAAAGCTGTGACTGTTGAAAATCCAAACTGCAGGTAAAATAGAGCGACAGAAATCAAGCTGTGTCAACGTTAGAACTTTTATTTTAAACAAGCACTTTCGGAAGGCTTCGTATCCTTCCTTCCTCAGACGAAATACTAAACTCTGAATAACCAGAGAGCTCCCCATTAAATAGGGTAACAATTATTCAATTAGCAACATCTAAATTAAATTGCTACAAATTCCCATATTCTCAGTGTTGTTTAAAAACAGCTCATTAAAGCATCCAAATACCTTATATAAACTAGACAGTGAATCCTATACTGTCTTAACAGGAAACTCACAACCCTTTATTAAAAACTTACATTAGATATTAAAAATTAAAAATTAAAAATTAAAAATAAAAGCTTTTAAACAACAAAGTTTAAAAACAATCTAAGTATTCGCAAAGTCTACTTTTCTCCCAGGACGGAGTTAATGTGGGTAATGACAGAGGCGATAATCTGGATGGCGTGGAGGCGAAAGCTGATGGCAACCTTACAACCCTTATACAGATACTGTTGGGTCGGATGGACACGTTCACCCAACGTATGGATAAATTGGACAGTGCGATAAACACAAAAATAATGGACAATCATGTTAACAACACCGGAGATGCATCTACGAACTCTAGCGTTATTGGAGCAGGAGTCCGTATACAAAACGGAAGCTATCACCAAGTGAGAGGATTACGAAACACTGCCACAGATGCGATAAGCCCTATTTTAACGGACTCAAGTAATATTCCAGCAGGTCAAGGGCATGCTCCAATATCAGGAAATATCACAACGCAAGGTACTGTAATAACCCTTAATGATTCTGTACCTACGGTAACATCTTATTTAAACAAGAAAAACTTTTTTTCTTTTGAAAATAATGGAGGGGGTGCGAGTAACAATGAAAATGACACTGATCTGAATTCAAGTAACATTGCTTCTCTCATTGGGGAGTTTGATTATAAATTGTTCAGGTGCAAAAAACTACAGTTAGAGATCGCTTATCTAGAGGAATGTCTGGACAAAAAGATCGTGCCTAAAGGGCTTAGGCAATGGCGGTTTCCTGTGGGCTTAGAGGATGGCTCACAGTTTCATAAGAATCTTTTAGCATTATTCGACCGGCATAGTTTTGAATACATTAACATGCTAATTGATCACTACTTGCAACAAGTTAACGATTATAAAAAAGATTTGGCTGATTTAGAACAAGAGATCAAAAATAATCATGATTTCTTACATTATAAATATGACTATTCTCGCATTTTCTCAAGCATTGAAGCTACTACAAACAAATTGTGTGAAAACAAGAAAAAGAAAATTAACAGGGATGTTAAACAATACGCAGATAACAAAGCGTACCCTAAGCCACCACAAATAGGACAGCCTAAGAATAAAACTGGTAGGTTTTTCCCTAAGCCAAACAAGGACACCATTTGTAGCAATAGCCATGACATGCATCAGCTGGATGCCTTCTTAGAGGAAGGTTTTAACAATGACAACGATCCCCTATTAGAGGCAGAGGATGACCTGGACAACGACCAAGAACAAGAGCATCAACTTAATGTGATGATTAACAATAACGGACAACAACAGAGTAGAAGTAACAATAGGACTGGACCAGCAGGGGCGGAATATAAACAGGGTTTTGGACAGGGCCAGAACCATCAACAGAGGAACTTAAGGTCGAACAGGAATCAAATGACCCTAAGGAACAAACAGAACCAGAGGAAGAAATAATAATAGGAACAAGTCAGCCAACTATCACTTACAGTACGGAGGGGGATTTTAAGATCTTTAATTATACTCCCCTCAGTATTACCACCGAAATGGCTGACTTTTTCTCCAAAGGACTTTCCTTTGTGCCGGACACCCATATGGACTTAGTCAAGACTATTGTAGATTTAAAACTCTTTGTCCGCAAGTTAAATCTTTCTGCTGTGTTAGGTAAAAACTCTTCACTGATTAAGCCTTTTAGAATAGCTAGCCTATTCAACCCACCCTTGGTTAATAGCCTCAAAACTTTCGAGAAATCTTGTGAACTGGATTTAAGATTTCTAGTTGCTAGCAAGGGTAACAAAAGTAAAGATAAGCTTAACATTACAATTGAACAACGTGATTTTATCAAACTACTTCAAGATTGTAACATTCGGTTATGAAACCCGACAAGGGTAGTGGTCTTATATTTATGAATCAAGTTGATTACAATAATAAGCTCTCTGCTCATTTGGACAATGGTCCTTATGAGAAAATTAGTTTAAGTGAAGTTAACACAGCACATAATAGGATCAGAACTACGGTCGAAGACTTATTCTTGGAGGATCTAATTGACATAGACATTCACACTTATTTGAATGTTTTAGCACCAAGAATGCCTTCTTTTTTTGGTGCTCCAAAAATTCATAAATCTGTCCACGACCCCCCCTTCAGACCCATTGTCGACGGTAGAGGGTCTATCTTAGTAGCTTGTGCCAAATATGTAGACAGTTTTTTAAAACCATATATTGAAAAAGAAATTCAGATATGTAGAGACTCATGGGGTTTCCTTGAGAATATTAACAAGATACCCTTTGACCCAAGTTTAATATTTATGACTGTGGATGTGAAAGACCTATATACCGTCATTCCACAACAACTAGGATTAGACTGGGTCAGGGATTTTCTTGAGTCTAGAAACGTAGAGCAAAACATCATTTACACAATAGAGACTCTATTAGAGTTAGTGTTAAAATATAATTTTTTTGCTTTCAATAATGACACATATAGGCAAACTTCAGGAGTTGCTATGGGATCGCCCTGTGGGGGGGCATTCACTAATTGTGTCATGGCTCAATGGGAAAACACCCTGTTATTTAACAATGCCCTCTTTAAGGAACATGTCGCCTGGTACACCAGGTACCAGGACGACATGTTCATGTTATGGAAAGGACCCTCAGACATGGTTACACCTTTTATAGAGGACATGAAATCACTTACTGATTTCTTAGATTTTACATACAAGGTTAATAATAGTGAAATCAGCTTCTTAGATATAAAACTAAGTAAGGACATTGAGGTGTCCAGATTTACTAGCAAGATTTACCGTAAACCCACCTACTCCAACGGGTTTCTTCACTTTAGTAGCTGTCACCCTTACCATCAAAAAAGAGCAGTAGTGAAAGGGCAGATGGTAAGGGCAGCGCGCATGATTACTAAAGATGATGATTTCCAGGAGGAATGTAGTAACTTGAGTAAAATGTTTACAAACAGAGGGTATCCAGGTCCTCTGATATTGGAGGTTAAAACCGAGGTGGTGTCTAAAAGGGAATCGGGGTTTTTTAAACCTATCTTAAATAGACAAACACCGCTTGTGGTAGGTAATCACGAAGGGGCTGCAGTTAATGACAGAAACACCAATATATCCAATACTGGCGTTAGATTTTTATGTACGTTTTCAATTGATCATCATTTTATAAGAAACATTCTGCAAAAGAATTGGGCAAACATAGTTGAGGACAAACAATTACAGCATTTGTTCAGAAGCTCACCAAAGATAACTTTTAGAAAAGGGTTTAGCCTAAAATCTTTGTTAGAAAGGAATAACAGAACTACCTTCCATAGGATAAAAGGGATGATTAAGTGTGGATCTTGTCACCAATGCAAATTCATACAGGAAGGGAATAATGTGTTAATTAACGGGCAGAAATATAAACTGTTGGGAAACTTTAGTTGTATTTCTAAAGCGGTGGTTTATGCGGCTTGTTGCAAGAACTGCTCGGCTTTCTACATAGGAAAGACCGAGCGAGCCTTGCGTAAGAGAATTTACGAACACTGGTACGCTATTTCTAGGAAAGATGTGAATAATGCATTGGCTTGTCACATCATGGAGTACCAAGACCACGCTTTTCATTTCACTGTTTTGAAACAAGTTAAGGATGACCCTAATCAAGGCCCATGGCAAACTTTGCTAGAAAAAGAGGAATTATTATGGCAATTGAGGACGGCCGCACATATCAATCCGGGCCTAAATGAGTCTATTTCTTTAACTTGCATATTAAAGCTTTTAGCTTTAAGGAGATAGTTCTCATCAACAGTACAGGGTAGACATCATGTACATATTTTCATATACACTTACATATGCGTATATATTTTTATTATTAGGTACAGGTTTTTAGAGTGCTTCTTACACACATACATGCTCTAGTGGGCGACAATATATTTAGGGACGGTTTTGGCATTATTCTTTTGGTAATTTTACTGCTACCGGATTGTCACTCACTTTTTTGGTGTTTTTCCCTTAATAGTTTGTAAGGGTTTATAGTTTAGTTGTTGTGTTTACACACTCATTAGCTTTGAATTTAAACAACATCCTATGTGTATTGCAACGCATTACACACCTATTTGGATTTTATAGCTTTTGTAATAGTAGGTTTTTTCATCATTTTCATTTTTATTATAAGTATTATTTTCAGCTATTGTTATGGCTTTATTATATTACATTACATTACATTTCGTACATACACAAATATGAAGGCATTTGAGACAATAAGGCTTTTCATGCAACTTAGGCATTTAACATATTAGTCTCAGAAAACCCGGACTAAATAATTGTTCTTGAATAGTGAAGGGTGTATGCCTACCTAATATGTCTTATGTAGTAGTAGTTGATAAGAACATATATAATATATATACTTAGATTGTTTTTAAACTTTGTTGTTTAAAAGCTTTTATTTTTAATTTTTAATTTTTAATATCTAATGTAAGTTTTTAATAAAGGGTTGTGAGTTTCCTGTTAAGACAGTATAGGATTCACTGTCTAGTTTATATAAGGTATTTGGATGCTTTAATGAGCTGTTTTTAAACAACACTGAGAATATGGGAATTTGTAGCAATTTAATTTAGATGTTGCTAATTGAATAATTGTTACCCTATTCAATGGGGAGCTGTCTGGTTATTCAGAGTTTAGTATTTCGTCTGAGGAAGGAAGGATACGAAGCCTTCCGAAAGTGCTTGTTTAAAATAAAAGTTCTAACGTTGACACAGCTTGATTTCTGTCGCTCTATTTTACCTGAAGTTTGGATTTTCAACAGTCACAGCTTTACATAAGTGGTAGCACGGGACTTGGCTTGTGTGCTCCCTTGGCTTTCTTGTGTTTCATTAGTTTGTTTGGCGTTTTTGGTTTCATAGGCTGAATATGTGTTTAATGCTAGTTTTTGCAAAACTATAGTGTTATCTTGTTTTTTTGATGCCTTATAACATTGCTGATAGAAAACTGATTGATACAATATGCATCTGTCAAAACTCTTTAATTCCATTTTCCATGCACTGACATTGTCTAATCTGCTGAGGTTCATATTGTAAATGGTGAGAAGTCAGTGAGTTACTCAAGCACTATCAGAGGACTAAATATTCCAGGCTGCCCACAGACTGTTTTTTCTTACAGTTTTACCACTATCAGAGGCTTGTCTTTGGGTCCAGACTTCTTTTCCATAGATATCAGTGAAGTATATTTGATAGCATCCCTTTGTCTGAACCAGAAGGTTGAGGACTGTAGTCTTATGCTGGGATTAATGTAATACTTAAAATACTGGTGACTGGCTGCATCATAAGAGGGTGTTGTACTGGTACTGAGTGCTACCTTACAAATTAAATGTTAGATGGAAGCTCCTTCTCTTGGTCTTTGCCATGTTTCTTTCCTGCCAGGTATTTGGGTGGAAGTAAAAGAACCCAAGCAATTGTATGGCAAGAAAAGTGAAACTTGCCTAGCATCTTGGCTAACTTTCTCCTTCCCGTAAAATGTACATGTAATATGCAGATGTGTGGAAGAAGTAATAGGTTCATGGTGAAAAACTTAATTATCATGGCACTTTGTAATACTGTAACAACTTTAAGCAACTTAAGCGCAGTTACTAATAAAATAACTTATATATATAACAGACGACATGTACTATACATTACAGCTTACAGCTTTTCATGTACAAGGTTTGCTTTCCAATAAAAATGCAGATGATACTTCTCCATTTACCTCGTAACTGATGTGTTCCTACAAAATACCAGAACTAACAAAATATCAGATCTAACAAGATTCAGTTTTACTGTCCTTTTATACACTTTTTTGTACCATTTGGCTCCTGTTCATAAAAGCAATCTTTTGAAGTTAATACTTTTGGTATTTGCTTGATGTCATTCAGTCTGCTGATAAGCTGATTTGTGTTCTGTTTCAAGGTAAATTATGTGACAACTTTTAAAACGTAGGGAGTCGTTCCTGTTTCCGGTCGTCCTTGTGCCTGTGTTAGTCAGGGATTAGGAAGTTATCCTTATCTGCAGTTCTCCTTGCATATGTACTAGTCACAGAACAATCATCACACAGTATGGATACCAAACATATACTGTAACTAGCTACTCTATTTTTTCCTACTTTTTCTACTTAATATATATATATATATATATATATATATATATATATAAATATATATATATATATATATATATATATATATATATATATATATATATCTTTTTTTAACAAACAGAAATGTACATGCACTATTGTGTTTAAATGTATATATTCTAACACATGGGTTCACATGTATTTACTAGGCTATTGATCTTTCATTTGCATGTAGTTTTTAGCCCTTATATTTCCAATACAAATGACCCATAGACAGGCTAAACAAGGATATATTGGGGCATTTACATGTTTTCCTATCCATGAGGGACAGGGAAGATAAACCATCTGTGGGGGGTTGGGTTTGCGGTTACCCATCCATTCATGCAAATTGCATTTGAATAGTGTAAGAGAAGTACTTTGCTTTATGTGGAATGGAAGACTGTTCCACAAAAGTGACATTCTCTGTGATACAAACCTATCCCTTTAACCTGTTCGATTTATTTTGTAAAAGAGATTGAATTTACTTGAGTGGCTGTTTATGATGCCATTGGACGTGACCGTGTAATAAGTCTGACAGAACAGGGTCTGTTGAACCTCTGTACATAAGGTATAGTTTGCTTCTATGATACTCAGAAGAGGAACATGGCTTTGAAATGGTTAACATAGTTTTTATGATTTAGACTCTTGATTTTCTTTTAGTGAGAAAACATCGTGGTTATTCCATTTGTGACAAGTGTTTGGACAGGTACATATCATAAGGGGCAATATACTCAGTGATCGGCCTAATGAGTGCCGGGTACAGTGGAACAATTATACCCGTGGATCTGATTGCAATCATTTTAGGTATAAAATGTGCAATGAAAAATAACTTTCTTACATCAGTGGACAGCAATGCACCACATTTTTAACTTACTTACCAATCTTCAAAGTCAAAGTAAACTTTATTGTCATACAGATCAACACAGAGGAAAAAGTGCATATCACTGCATGAAATTTTGATACTCAGGCTTGTACCATATGAATGACAGCTTACAGAAGGAAGATAGATTAAATTTAAAAAAATTAAATTAAATAAAAATAAAAAATAAGATACAAAAAGTAAAGTAAAACAAACTTGAAAGCTCTACTTATATCAGAAACACAACAAATACAACAGCAGGTATAGACTCAGAACTAGAAGGATACACAAAAAAACAGTACTATAATAAATAAGAGAGGCACACATGTAAACTTACCCACCATCAATATATATCATAAACTTGCAGGTCACAGTTTTCCCTAGTGCAGATAGAGATGTATGAAGTGAGGTATTCAGAGAGTTTACGTAAACAACAGTGACATATTACACACAAATTTACGCATGTACTCAACATTACATGTATAAATCACTCCATAAACTCAGTTTATTTTTAACAGTGGACTGACAATTGTCAGTAATTAGTTGAATACACTATCAGCAGCTATTACGGGGAACAATAAGAACATAAATATTATTGAAATGGCACTCGTAAAGGTCTGCATGTCTTCTGTCATTGACTGGTGACAGCTCAGTTAATGCTGAATAATCACAAAACCTGGTTATGCTATCTGGCACTAAAAACAGATTTGTCAGGGTATGTGAAGCCTTGATCGTTTGTCTCACAGATGGTAGTAAATCTGAGAACAGTCAAGTTTTCCATTACCTGACTATGAGGTACAATCAGTACCTGTTTCTAAACACTTACTGGCATCTTAGTGGAAATGCACACACAGACACACACACACACACACACACACACACACACACACACACACACACACACACACACACACACACACACACACACACACGCACTTGTTTAAGAATAAGACTACTTCTAAAGCCAAGGATAGTGATTTATCCAGTGGTGCTAATACCTAGTTTTGAAACTGGGGCTCTTTGCATCACAGATTGATCATAGCAGATTGCAGTAGTGTTTGTACTTTCATAACGGATGCCCCAAAGATAGAAAGTATTGTTGTAAGCTTCTGGATAAACAAGGGTGGTAACCCCAGGAGTTAAACATGGTTGCCCTTTGCTGCTTTGTACAGTAGTTCCACATAAATCACTTGCTTACTCGTTAGATTGAAAAAGCTGATGGCTAAAGAGCCCTCTGTTTTAGAGAGTTTCTCCTTTATCCAGTGTTGTGTGACCACGGATTTGGCATATAAATTCAGAGTATGGAGCTTGTTCCACAGCAATTACTCAAATGCTTGCTGAGTAATCACATTACAATCTTACTTAGTGGAAGTGTAAGACACACAAACCCAGGTAATCAATCTCATTCACTAGCTTGCATACAAGGGTGTCTGTCTATTGCTAAACAAGCTTTTGAAAAGCAGAGGATATGTCATATTCTTAGATATCATTATGTAGTGTCTATACTTGAAACACCCAAACTGAAACTGGTTGTCAGTGAAAAAGTTGTTTTGTTCTATTCTATTTTATGCCATTCCTGGGGTATAAGCTAAAGTGCAATATTACCATGGATATGTATTTCAGTGAAGTTTTCTGCAGATATAGAGTTCAATGCTTATGATCTGGCTGCATGTTCCTCAGACAAATCTGCTAACATTATCTCTGAAGTACTTTCACCTGGTTTACTATGGAAATGTCGAATGCAATAAGGTCTAATGGTCATTTGGTTGCAATATAATGTCGAAAAGTCACAACATTGAAAGTGAATAATGTCGAAAATCATTTAATTGAAAAATAATTATCCCATCTCTACTATTTTGCAGGGGGGCTATGTCCCCCTGCACACCCCCATGTGGGGGGCTGTGCCCCCAGCACCCCCCTACTTATATATACACAACTCCAAGATCGCACTACAGTGGAGAAATGGCCACGTCAACATTATGAGTTTCAACTAAAACAGTTTCAACTTTTTAATTCCTGCAGATAGTGATTTCAACCAATTAATGTTTGACCATTTAACGCTCAACATTTTCATAGTAAACCCTTTCACTTAATAGGGTGTGCCAGTGATTTACAGATGTGGGTTTATCATGAATTTCAAAAAAAGCTGAAGTCATACTTTTCAAAGCCTCATAAAGACTTAATAAAGTAAGGGAATACTGGGCCATTACTTTACTCTTGGGAGGCATGTTAAGTATAGTTATGAAATGCAAGTTCCTTGTTGTATGGCTAGACCCACAGTTATCCTGCTCCACACAAGCACATTAACAATGTGCTAACTAAACCAAATATTCTCCCGAGGATTTGTCATAAAATAATCCCCTGCTGTCAAAAGAAGCAATAATGACCCTTGGCAAAGGTGTATTATTATTATTATTATTATTATTATTATTATTTACATTAGAATTTGCCTTACCTGTTATTACTGCTAAATCCATCATGAACTGTCAAAGGTTGCAAGTGAAGAAGAACAAGGTTTGTAGGTTCTTGCTCAATGCACCTAGGAAGGTACACCTCTGCTCTATCCTAAGTCAAGCAAACCAGCATTCGTGTCCCATAGAGTTGGAATTAATGAATGCATGGGGTGGGCATACAGTGGGGACATGCTGGTGTATCATCCTGCCTCCAGTTATTCTCCCTTAGACCGAGTCCCCTCACATGTCCCCAGCCTCTACTGGGGATTAACAATGAGACTTGAATGTGAATGCATACCCTCCCCCCATCTCCTGGGATAGGCATGCCCTTTCTTCCCTGGCAGCACCTCATGTGCCCAGTCTAGAACTGAACCTGGCCACAGGCATGACTTTATCTCTCTACACATCATGCTGGTTGTCTTGCTACTGTTACTTAATAAGTATTTTGAATTTAGTGCTCATATTGTTGATTGCATATGCCCATTCACTTTTTCTCATGCCTTTAATATCGCTTATAACTCATTGAAGCCTTAATGTTTGACAGTACTAATTACATTGGCTCATCAGTGTTAAATTTATGATTTCTGTAAAAAAATCTGGACTGCTTTCTGTATATGGCTGCTCTATATTGCAGATCATACTAAAATTTGTCCCTCAGTTGTGTCAAAATGTTAGTGTTCTTCACAAAATGTATGATTTATGTGGCAAAGCAGTGATGGTAAAACTATGTAAACTGAGTCAGACAATACAGTTCCAGAGGATATTCTGCAAAAAATGTGCATTTTCATCTCCTCTTATTCTGTTAACTTTCTAATTGACCAGTATTTAAAAATTGTCACCCTGTTGGGGAATTTGTCTTTGCCCTTGATTATTTTTCTCTTTTTTACAGATTTTGAATTTAAGGTGTAGAGCGATGCTATAGTTTGAAGTGGTCCTGCAGCGGGCTGATAATTTTGTAGATATTGGCAGTTGTTCTTGTATAAACCAAAACATTTTATTTTCTTTCCCTTTTCGTGTTTTCTGTCTTATAAATTCTTTATCTAATAGAACTGAGGGATGCCCACACAGTCACGTGTTAACTCCCTGGCAGTTTGGCTTCTTAAGGGCACCACCAATTAACATCCACGTCTATGGTGAATTTTCTGCAGTTTATGGTGAATCTTCTGTAGTTAGCTCCTTATTTAAGAGAAAATGACTGAATATGAAAATACCAAACAATTACCTGTGAAGAATGACTGCTCATACCGTATGTCTCCTGTTTGCTTTACAGCAAAGCTCCTTCCTTTATGTTGCACATAACCTTTGCAAAGTGACAGCTTTTGCTTATTTCCCTCTGTCTGATAGGCTTCTTGTACCTTGCTTTGTGGAGCATATGGTTTCAATAAGACCCTCACTCTTTTCCATAGAAATTCATTGATTATTTTTTGGAGTGCCAGCTGAAATTCTGAGGACTGTAATTGTGGCTTTCAGAATTACAAGTATGAAAGTGTGGAAATGCCAACTAAGGTTACAATTGTGATATCATGAAGCATTACCTCTACTTTGAGACAAGTAGTCTCTAAGTTGCTCTCTCTCTCTCTCTCTCTCTATATATATATATATGTATATATATGGGTTCCCTTCAGAAGCTCGAAATACTGAAATGTCAAATTTCAGTATTTCGAGCCCAAGAAGCCGAATCCACATAATAGCGAAAGTTTAGAAGCGCAAAATTCAAAACTTCGAATACCGGAGGTTTTGAATTTCACGCTTCTAAAGTTCTGCTATGGTCATGTATTCAGGTAAGTGTGTGTGTGTTAAAGGGTTTGGGTAGGGGCTGTGGTGTGTGTCAGTGTGTTTTGTTGCTGTGATGTGTGTGTGCGAAAAGAAAGTAGCTTGTGTGATGGTGTTTTGTGTGTGTTTGTATGTAGTGCGACCTTGGAGTGAGAATATTTAAGTAGGGGAGGTGTGGGAGGCATAGTACAGTGATTGAGTGTGTTTGTGTGGTGGATGGTGTGTGTGTGTGTGTGTGTGTGTGTGTGTGTGTGTGTAGTAAAACCGCAAAATTCAAAACTTCCGGTATTCGAGGTTTTGAAGTTAGTGGTTTTTACTTTTCATTGTTTTGTGGATTCGACTACTTGGGCTCGAGATACTGAAATTTGAGATTTCAGTATTTCGAGCTTCTGAAGTGTATATATATATATATATATATATATATATATATATATATATATATATATATATATATATCTAGTATCATGGTTGCTGGGCTGTAAGCAGCAACCCCCCCGCCCCCCCAAAAAAAAAATCTTTAAAGGTGTAACAGTGAGATGTTCTTCGTCTTCCCTTGCTGCAGTCCTGACAATTGGGGTATAGTCCGCGTCCCAGTCGGCCCGAATACCAGAGGGTCATGGCTTTGCCGCATGGTCCGATGCAGAAGCAATTTTGTGCAGGTTGGCGTTCTGAGATTTTCCTCAACCGGAGTTTCAGACCGAATACAGAGTTTTTTCTTGCCTCAGTATTTAACCGGATGTCAGAAAAAGTGAATAACTGTATTTCTTGTGGGAAGCAGATACCGCATAGGGATTATCATACATTGTGTATACCTTGTTTAGGCCTGAGCACGACGTTGTTGGTTGCCGCTCTT
This sequence comes from Protopterus annectens, assembly GCF_019279795.1. Taxonomy (NCBI): domain Eukaryota; kingdom Metazoa; phylum Chordata; order Ceratodontiformes; family Protopteridae; genus Protopterus; species Protopterus annectens. Next base: position 500,946,318 of record NC_056738.1, read on the forward strand.
GTGCTAGATTTAACAAGCGCACTATTAAGAGGAGGGTTGATTGTGCTAGGTTAGTGTTTGGGAAGCGAGGACAAAACAGTGAAGTCTAGGGTGAGGAACCGGAGCCAGAGGTTTTGCCAGGAGTCTCGAGTCTCAGGCAGATACTTTACTGTTACAGGATGTGCCCTCTCAGGAGGTAGGCCAGCCTGAGGGTGCTTCTCAGGTAACTGTTCTTCCCTCTCTTCCCAAGGTAGTTAGGGCCTCTCCTTCTGTTGCCAAAGCTTCTTTTAGAGGAAGGCCAAGTTCAGCTTCTGTAGGGGCTTCTCCTAGCATTTCGCTCTGTGCCTAGAAACATATGCTTAAAATGGCAGAAGATTTGATTACTCTGATTAGAGGTTCTATGCCCCCACCTGATAAGAGGCCTAGGGTGGAACAGGAGTTTGATAGTTTTGAACAGTGTTCACAGGCTTCAGAGTCTTCTGTGGAAGACTTGCCAGAGTTTCCTACTTATTCTGATTCTGATGTGGATGATTCCACTCCTTCAGCTTCTCCTCCTGAGGATTTTTCATTTTCAGAGACTCTTCACTCCATGAGGGAGCACTTTAAATGGGAAGGCCAAGATTACTCTGACTCCAGAAAAAGGCTTAGGGAATTCTTGTTTTGCCCCAGCATAGGCCCTTAGCTATTCCTCCTGTGTTGAATGTGGTGGAGGATGTTTTGCAGAGGCTTCTCTGAACCCTGATTCCTTGCCTCCTGCTCCTGTTAAGCCTGATAGGTATTATAGGGTGCCCAAGCTCATAAGTATTTGTTTAAGAGTCCCAGGGCGGACCCAGAAACTGTTTCTCAGGGGCCTAAAGGTGTTAAAGCTTCTGTGGTTAAAAATCCTGTACCTCTGATAAAGAGGCAAGGGCTTTGGATAGGTGGGGTAAGAAAGTATACTTCTTCCACTCTAGCCATGAGGCGTTGAATTGTCAATTTCATATGCTGAAATATCAGAATTATCTCCTTTCACAATTGAAATCTAAGGTGGATGCTTTGGCGGAAGGTATTGAGTGTAAAGAATTGCTGGATTTGGTTCATGTGTCTGAACAAGTGGGTAAGCATTCTTTGCAGTGTGGTTTTGATGCTGTTCAGGCCTCCTCGAGGGTGGCTGCTACTAGTTCTGTTCTTCGCAGACATGCATGGTTGAAGGATCAGAATTTAGCTGAGCATGTTAAGACCAGGATTTTGGATGCTCCTTTACAGTCTGATGTGTTGTTTGGACCGCCTGTGGAAGCAGTTTTAAAGAAAATGGAGGACAAAGCTAAGTCTATGCAGACTGTTAAAGATTTTGCAGGTGCAGCCTCCAAGTTTAGTAGAAATTGGCCTGCTAAGGGGTGGACATATCCTGCTTATGGTTCCCAGTCTAGGGGTAGGTCTAGGGCAGGGCTCGGCCTAGATCAGACAGTTCACCTGCTCAGACTTCTGGTGAGGGCAGGGGTCAGTCCTTTCGTAAGCAGAACCAATGACCTGCCTTTTCAGCTGCCAGTGGACTGTCGTCTGGCAGCTCCTTTGGGAGGAAGATTGTCTCTTTTCAAAGAAAATTGGGATTTAATCACTCAAGACAGATGGGTGCTGGATATCATTCATCACGGTACAGATTTTATTTCCACACAATGCCCCTTTCAAAGGCATGCCAGATGTTCCTCCTCCACAAAGAAAAGAGGCTCACAAGCAAGTTTCTCAGTTACTCCAGATAGGGGCTATTCAGCCAGTCCCTGTGTCAGAAATTTTATTCTCGCCTGTTCCTAGTACCAAAGAAGGGGAACACGTGGAGACCAATTTTGGATTTATCTATCCTCAACACTTATCTGGACATTCCCAAGTTCAAGATGTTGACGTTACAGCAACTGTTACCTCTGCTGGGCAAGGATTACTGGATGGTAACTTTGGATCTCAAGGAAGCTTACCTTCATGTGCCCATAAGGCTAAGTTGCAGAAAGTATCTGCGGTTTCGAACTGGAGATTTTCATTATCAGTTCTCTGCATTGCCCTTTGGCTTATCTACTGGTATTCACAAAGGTTCTGGCTCCAGTGATAGCTTACTTCAGGCTTCAAGGCATTCAAATTTATCCTTACTTGGACGACTGCCTGATTCTGGCTCAAGAAAAGGAACACCTTCTACAGCATCTGGAATATGTCATAGCAGTGCTAAGATGCCTAGGGTATTCTGTGAACGAAATAAAGTCCAGTCTAGTACCCTCTCAAGACATGTGCTTTCTGGGTGTGAGACTGAATACAGCAGCCCAGATGGCCTTTTTAACCCCGGACAAACAAAAGAGTCTGTCACTTTACTTCCATCAACTATCTCATCAGTCCGTGCTGACTGCAAGGACAGTCCTTCAAGCATTAGGGTTCATGGCATCTTGTATTCTGGTGCTTCCCAATGCCAAACTGCATATGAGGAAGCTGCAATGGTATCTCAAAATGTATGGACACAGCACTGCCAAGATTTGGACACTGTCATTCAAATAATACCTTGCCTTCAAAAGGAATTCTTGTGGTGGGCTCAGGAATGTCACCTAAACAAGGGACTCTCTGTGACCCGGCCAGAGGCGAGTCAGATTTTAACGACAGATGCCTCGGACACTGCTTGGGGAGCTCATCTAAATGGAAAGTGGATACAAGACAAGTGGCCTGCCAGACTACAGCATCTACATATCAACATGAAGGAGATGTTAGCAGTCCAGTTTGCATTGATGGCTTTCAAGGAGTTACTTCTTCCAGGGCAGGTGTTGATTCTGACAGACAACACAACTGTCATGTGGTACATCAACAAGCAAGGCCGAACACATTCTTATCCTCTATGCAGGCAAGCAATGATTTTATGGGAGACTGCGTTAAGCCTGCAACTGACTCTTCAGGCAAGGTTTCTGCCAGGAGCACAGAACTCCCTAGCAGATGTATTAAGCAGACAAATCATGGATCCCCACGAGTGGAAACTGGATCTTCATGTATTTCAGAAATTGACAGTGTCATGGGGAACTCCAGACATAGATCTGTTCGCTTCTCCACTAAACCACCAGCTGCCAAAGTATTGCACAAAGGGGTTTCATCACACAGCTTGGAAAGTGGATGCTCTGTCTTTCAGTTGGAAAAACCTTCATGTCTATGCCTTTCCACCTCTACCTCTTCTTCTAAAGGTATTACTAAAGGTCAGACAGGACAGGCCAAGGATGATTTTGATAGCTCCAGATTGGCCTCGGCAACACTGGTACCCACTTCTAAGGAGTCTTGTAAAGAAGCCTCCATGGCCTTTACCTCTGATTCCTCATCTGTTATCTCAGAAGGACGGTCATCTGCTCAATGTCAAGCTTCCATCTCTTCATCTCACAGCTTGGCATATTCTGTGTTGAAGCATGGTAGGTCTCAGCTTCCTCAACAAGTTTTAAATGTGATTATGGAAGCTAGAAGGCCTAGTACTAGGAGAGTGTAAAATGGAAGAGATTTTTATTTTGGAGTACAGCAAAGAATTTGGAGATTTCAGAGCCTAATTTGAGTGTGGCTCTTCAATATCTTACTGAATTATTGGACAAAGGTTTGTCTTTCTCTTCCATAAAGATTCATGCTGCAGCAATTTCAGCTCACTATGATTGTGACCCTCCTTTGTTTTCGCATCCTTTGTTCAAGCAGTTTCTTAGAGGGGCAAAGAATATAAGACCCCACGTAGAGCTCCTACTCCTGCTTGGGATCTCAATTTTGTGTTGGAAAAACTTACTCTACAACCTTTTGAGCCTGCAGCTACTGCTGAATTGAAATATTTGTCATGGAAGACTGCTTTTCTGTTGGCTATTACTTCTGCAAGAAGGGTGTCTGAGTTGCAGGCCCTTATGGCAGTAGAGCCCTTGATTTTCCATAAGGACAGGGTATCATTACGTACTAATCCTTCCTTTATGCCTAAGGTAGTTTCTAGTGTGGCTTTAAACCAAACTATTCATTTGCCTCGTTTTGCAGATCCTCAAAATAAAGGGGAAAAGATTTTGCACACTTTAGATGTACACAGGCAATTGCGTTATTATTTGAGCAGGACTAAAGATTTTAGGCAGTCTCAGCAGTTACTTGTTTCTTTTGCTTTAAGTTCACAGGGCAAGCCTGTGTCAAAACAAACTATTTCTAGGTGGATTGGCTTTTGCATTGCATTTTGTTATTCCCATCATGGCAAAGAGGTTCCAGCTGGGATTAGGCCTCATTCCACTAGGGCTACTGCCACTTCAACAGCATTTCTAAGGAGGGTGGCAACTAAGGATATTCTGGAGGCAGCTACTTGGAGTTCAGTACATACTTTCTCTAGGCATTATCACCTGCCTATATACTCTAAGACTAGAGCTGGTTTTGCCACAGCTGTTTTACAAGGCATGTTGTCAGCTCCTGCTACTTTATAATTTGCCAGCCTCCCTTACCTCTGCTTTGGGATTCTACCCAATTGTCAGGACTGCAGCAAGGGAAGACGTACAGTTTTGTACCTACCATAAATGTAGATGTTCCTCCTTCCCTCTGTGTTTCAGGGTGGTTGTGTAGGTGAGTTTACATGCTTATATTTTTGTATATATTACTGTATATATTGTACATGTTTTTTGGTGCAGGTTGTTTTTGGGCCTTGTCTTTTTGGGTCTTCTGACATCTGGGGCAAGAAAAGACTGAGGAAATGTCATGCGCATTAGTACCCTGAGTCTAGGACTATACCCCAATTGTCAGGACTGCAGCAAGGGAATCCTCGAACATCTACATTTATGGTAGGTACAAAACTGTACTTTTTACTAGTCATTGCTTTTACTGATATTGCAGTTTAATTTTCAGGTGTACAGATTTTTGGATGTCATTTAAAACTTTTATTTAAAATTTTATAGCACAAACACTGCTAGCCATTTGCTAAACAAAACAATACAGTCTCATGGGGAAAACATACTTGGCATGAACAGTAAACTTCTCTTCCCTTGAAACTTACATTCATTGAAATGGCATTGAAACCCACAAAGAAAATGCATCTGGCTGGTGGTGGATTAAGTTTACCTTTGGGCTGTTTTCAAGTTAGTATAACAAATCTGCAAACCCTAGTTTTAATAGTCTCTAGCTTGTGAGTATTGTAAGTTGAATGATAGCATATTATGGGTAAGCTGTACTCACTTTTAGGTAGTAGCACATTCCTGGATGTAGGTGTGAGCAGATGGGAGCTACAATATCAGAATTTAAGTTATGAATGAACTTTATTGGATATTTCCTCAGTGTGAGTATAAAAGTTTCAGTATGGATCTAGTATGAGTCCCAGACATTTCTTTTCTGTAACAATGAGAATGTTATTCACTGGTAAGTGCATGAATCAGTCTTTTTAATAGAGGCACTGGATGGGTATAAAAACAGTAGCAAGCTATAATGAATAGTGCAGACACAAGATTCCTATAGCTGGAAAGCACTCAAGTAGACGTTATAGTGGTGATTACAAAGGTAGGGTTGCTACATTTCCCGATGTCCACGCTACAGTTTCTTACTAGTATGTGACTTTTAGTGGAAAATATTATCTGTTGAAATGCAAATTATGTGTTATCAACATATGTGTTTAGTGTTATAAGATCTTGGTCATTTTGACTGCTTAGCCTAAAACCATTGTCATCTTACAAATATTTACAAAATGCATTTTGCAATCTTATCAAGACATGCACCAGTTTTCTTGTTCTTTCACGGTTCACAGCTGATTAATGCTGTACATTTCTGTGAATATTAGGACAGATGGTAATCGCAAGTGCAGTAACAATGTTATCAAGGTAGAAAAGGAAGGCTTGGTGGGCTAAGTGGTGCGAATCCATTGTTACACCCTATTTCTGTGCTATTACAGCAGGCACTGACCTACTTTGTCAAGTACTTCAGCTGTCAAAATAATGCAACTCATGATAAGGTGGTGACAAGTTACTAGTGCAAAGCCAAATCTCAGCCCGCAGGAACTCTCTGTGTATCAAACTAGGGCAAGAAAACTCTTGACATAGAAACAAATCTGATTACTCTATAGCTGATGGGTCAAGTTACACGAGCACATATGATCTATTAAAATTCATTAAGTAGCACACAGCTGATTGTCTTTCTGACCCATTTTGACCTTTGATAAGTGATCAAAGGATGGCTAAAACATATGACTTGTTATTTTAAGCCTTAATAAATATCATATGCTTCATCTTATTCATGGTTGTGTGATTATTTGGTGACAAAGGATCTTTTTCAGAAACAAAGTCCTTATGGATGCCATGAGTACACTCAAGTACAGCAAAACTAGCCACTTAACATGTAAAAACATGAAAAGTGAAGTGGAATGTATAACATAAGGTAAAGCAGTACACATTATTTAGCATAAAGCAAAATATTAAGCACAGATTTTCATAAGATTAAAAAAAATAAGTCATCATTGAAGTAATAAACCAGAGACATGCCAACTCATTTCAGTATGCAAATATTGTCATAAGATAATCACTGGTACTAGCAAAAGAGGAAAACTGATTCAAGTTTATATTCGACTATTTTTAACTGTCATGAATTCTACTGTCAAGAGCAAACAGCAAGTTAACATGTGATTTATAAGCCTTAGAGAGTTGAGAGGGGGCCTCGCATCAGACCATTTACACCTGGATGATGGTGCATATAGACCAAACCTCCTATAGATTTTGAGGCAGTCCTCTGGTGATGTATACAGTCCTTTGTAAGAATTTCTCCAGAACTGAAATTGTCTCATCTGCATGCTTGTAACTGCTAATAAAGTTACTGAATGCCTTGCAGAAGCAATGTGTATACCCTTGTGTACACACATGCATGTGCAGTGTACAAACAGACAGACAAATAGACACATACATGCTCACATACGGCCCCCCCCCTCACACACACACACAGGAAATTGCACACACAACTTTTAAGGGAGTGATTTGCAGGGAAGGACCCTAGGAAACTCCTCTCTTCGTAAATAATGCCTTCATTGTAGATAGCCAGTAGGATACCACTAACACCAGACTTGGTAGAAGAGAATGTGCTTTAACATCTCATCTGAAGGTCTGCGCCACACCATTAGAGGCCACTTATTCTGCATTTATATGCCAGTGTTTTTCTGGAATGACTTTTGGCCTCACATGAGACTAGTACTTAGAACCTTCAGGTTTGGAGGATGGGCCAACAACTACACAATAAAGACATCAGCATGACAAACTGTGTGATTCAGCATGATGCAGATGCCCTTATCTTGGAAGGTTTCTGCATTGAATTAAACCTTTCTGATTCAGTTTTCCCCTTGCAGAGGCTTCAGCATTTAGAGTGGTCTTGAGGAGTGGGCAATTAGACATGTTCAGTGCCCAAGAAATGTTTGCTTAGCACAGTAAAATGTTACTTTAGGAGGAAAAAGGGACTGCTGTCAAAACACGGTGGTTGTATATTTGCTGATATGGGCATACTCATGGTAGAAGCTAGTTCAGGGAAGATGTGGGGTGAAACGTGTGTTAGTGTGGGTATGTATGTAGGTGTGTGTGTGTGTGTGTGTGTGTGTGTGTGTGTGTGTGTGTGTGTGTGTGTGTGTGTCTGTAGGGACATGAATGAGGCTGCATGAATGTATATGCTTGGGTGGCCGCATTGGGGGAGTTAGGTAGTGAATCAAAAGCCAGAATGTATGTGTGTGTGTGTGTGTGTGTGTGTGTGTGTGTGTGTGTGTGTGTGTGTGTGTGTGTGTGTGTGTGTGTGTGTGTGTGTGGTTTTCTGAATGTGCTAAGGTTTGTTGCTGACAAACGATAATAAGTTGATAATGAGGCCTTTCTTAATGCAGCTATACCTGTCTCTGAATAACATTTTCTTGCCATTGTGCTAATTAACTAACCTGCATTGGACAATCACTGTAAGTATTTTACTGAATCACGGGGAAAGTGTTTAAACTAAAAGCTACTACCTCATGTCCTTTTTATTTCACTATGGTTGTTTTAAGGAGACTCCTGCTATTAAAACTTGGCTTCACATTAATGTTGTGTGTGATGTATGCTTTCATAAAAGATACAAGTTAATGATAACTTAGGTTAACCCACAAAATATGCTGTCAGTTCATCTCGCTCATAAAAGTAAGACTCTGTATGAACAGCAAGGTGCTTAGCTTGTTTTTAGAACTTTATAGACACAAATTCATACACTTAACTTGTAATGTGCAGTTTCACACATTTTAATGTAGGGCACTTCCTGAACTTGCTTCTTTCAGCCATATACACTTAGATATGAGGTCTATGAATGTTCAATAGTAATTGGTGTGTGGCAGTAGAAAAGAAAATATTTGCAGAAGTAATTTATACTACATAAAAACATGTAGTGCATCAGTGGGTATAGGAGCTTATGGAAGATGGAAGCTAAATTCTGTATTCTAAGAAAGCAAGGGCCTGTGAGATAGATACAATTGTAGCAGCATGCATTTTATGAAAAATAAAAAGTATTAAACTGTGATGTCTGGTATCACTGGATGATTGTAACCTTCAGTGATTTACCAGGAAATCAAAACTTTTATGAGGGACAGGGCAAAAATACGAGGCAAAATTAAGGACATTCTCCAAAGTCAGGGAGAGTTGAGTGGAAAGGCCCTCTAACAAAGCAAACAGCATTCCCTTTAGGATTCTCTCCATGACATTTCCCTCCTCTGCTGTTAGGTAACAGGTCTATTGTTTTCCAAATTTTTCTACTCAACATCTTGTATGAGGGTTACTTGCCTGCATTCCAGTCCTGACACATTTCTCTACAGGCCAGTGATCTGTTAAAGATCTCTCTCAGTGGATTTGCTAATTCACTGGGCAGATTCCTGAAAACTGCGGGAGGCAGGCCATCTGGTCCATGTGCTTTATTCTCTGTAGGGCAAGCAGTTCCTCCTTACCTTTCTCCATCTTTGTTGTGGTGTCTGTCCATTCCTTTCCCTACTCTGCTATACCTCCCTCTTAACTTGACACTCTCCCCTTGTTTACTTTAAGAAAATTTAAATAAATTCTTCATTCAGTACTGCTTTTTCCCATCTTGTTTGATGTTCCTCCTATTTCTGTTTTCCCTTGCAGGTTTGCTGTTCCCTTCTTTCTTTCTAATATATACCTACAAATATTTTGTTCCCCTTTGTGACCCCCTTCAACTTCTATCTTTACAACTGTTTTCTCCTTTGTTGCCTTTCTGACTGTCACATTACCTTCTCACCACCACAGCCACTTTTATATTCCCTATCTTTTCGTCACATCACTAGATTTATATTAATATTGAAGACACATTAGTCTTCTCTCTTTGCCTTTTTCTCAAATCCTTGTCCATTACCCAGAGTAATTTATCCTCAACACATTTTCATAGTCTTTTTACTTCCCACCTTACCCTCCCAATCTCTGCATAGTTCATGCCCCTAAACTCACACACCATCATCTTTGTCTTTGTATCTCTACCCTTCTAAAACTCTAACCAGCAAACTGATATGATCATTTTTGGCCAACATTACCTTTACATGGACATTACTAACTCCTTTACCTCAAGTTTGGACCACATTTAGAATTCTGACAATTTTGGTACAGTATCACAGTAGTTAGTCGAACCCCTTTTGGTTCAAAACCTCAGTCAGTTCCCCTTTTGTGTGCTGGGGCTTTGAATTGCTTCTCCGTTGAACAATCAAAACATTATCATTCAGAAAAAGCCGCAAAACTCCTTAAGCACAGTTGATGGAAATCACAACATATCTGTAACAACCCCCACAGATAACAAAAGACTGAAGAAGGGTGATACATTATCTCTGTGATCTAGTATATAAATTCTAACAAATACATTCATCATCTTTTCATTTTGAATTTGTATTTTTTACTGTCAGATGTGCCTCACAACAACAGATTTGTCAGTGTTTGGAACTCTTTTATGTTATATGGTGGTCAATACAGAGGGATTAAAATGTATGGTAGTTCCCCTTTTAAAGTGCCTTTTATTTTATCTTAGGGTCCCTGAATTTAAGCCTGAAAGCCTGATGCTTGGAGGTAGTTATCTCCCTTTCATTCAGGAATGTTGTAAGCGGTCCTTGGGAATGACAATATCCCTGGTAAGTGGAGGGCCCTACTTCTTCTTAAGCTTCTTAGAGCTGCTGACACCAGCATTGTTATTAGCATTAGACTTTTTCTGCATGATACTAAACACTTTGCAAGAATCTCCTTGTTAAGGGCTTTCTGTTTACTTATTCCTGTGTGACACATCTACAAATCTTCCTTATTCTTCAGATCATAATTGCCTGATGTCAAATAAGGATGGATTGTGCAAATGTTCCTCACTAAATCTTCCAAAGAGTTGAAGCTTCACTCACAATCAACTGTCCTCTACTTCAAATTTTCATGGTTAGTTATTGACATGTTTATTTTGGGCAATGGGCTCAGAATCTCATGGGGGTAAGAGATCTCACCCAAGTAGCTTTTGGTGAATGAAGAATTTGACAAGGAGGAGTGAGTGAATCCATTTCAGCCATATCTAATTTTGGTTATGTCTACTGAATGTCTTACCCTTACTGTCTTCTAGTATTACTTTATAGTGCAGTTTCAGGTATGAAATTCAGTCTGATGGCATTCAGAAGATGTTAAGACCAACACTGACTCTTGTTCAGACTTATCCCCTTATATACATTCTTAAGATTTTCATTCTCGCACTGCAAATATCTATAAAAGGTGTATATCAACAATGAGGGCTGGCTGAAAAGACCCTGATTCAACAGCATGTGTGCTCAGTGCAATTTCAGATACCTTAACAAAATATGACATAAATGATCCTTTGAATTTGTCTCACAACTTCATGTGTTTCAAGAGACATAAGTCCAAGTAAAAGACCAGTGGTAGGGTTATATCAGTGCTGGAAGACCAGAAGGGTTGTGGGCTCTATTCCCACACTAGACAATTAGGTTAATTTTCAAATGGCAGATACTGCAGTGTGGAATCTAGGATGTGCTGTACTCCTGAGTGTGCCATCCTTCAGAAGAGGTGTTAAATCAAGATCCCATCTGATTCAGCTGGTGGTAGCTCAAGTGAGTGTAAATGATCCCACAGCATCTATCATCAAAAAGTGTAGAGGAAGTTCCTCAGTGCCCTTGACCAAATTTAGTAGAATAAATACCACATTGGGTCTTCCCTGAAAACTAGCCATTAGCCTAGTAGTGCTAGCCCAGTCAACAAAGGATAAATAAAATAAAAATATGTTTTGCCTAAAAAAAGAATCTTGCTGACTGTTTTAATTGAATTTGTAACACTGTGAAGGGGATTCTGTATGGATCCTTGAGATATGGAGATCAACAGTAAGAAAACCAGCAACTCAGAAATTAATGAATGAATGTGTGATTACAAAGCATCAATCACATTTGTGAAATATGGCTAACAAAAAAAAAAAACTGGAAATATTGGACTTCTTGACTTTGTTAAACAGATAGGGGACTCCAAAGCAAATGCCCTACTTCATGTCATTAATGTTTGGAAAAACATTAAGGAGAGGAGAAGAGGAATGAAAGAGATAACTGTAAATAAAACAGTTAAGCAATAATCCATGACTATGCAGGTTCCTATTACCTGATTGAATGTTTAGGTTAGCGAATACCTAAATGTTGATCTGAAGCAAAAGCAAAAAATGTGAATGGCTGATTTAACCCAGGGGCATAATTCCCTTGGCTGTTATGTGTATTTTGCCCCTTTCCTCACTATAGAGCGATCTTGAGTTGGTATACTTAGTTGGGGGGTTGGGGGGTGAAGCCCCCCCCACTTCATTTTGGTTTAATTTTTTTTTGTGGCCGAGGGAATTCATTCCCTACGTTAAATTGGCCATTCGCTGTTTTAATTTTTCGATATTACCAATTCAATGTTTAGGTATTCCCTAACCTAAACATTTGATCGGGTAATATAGACATGACTATGCATTCATATATCAAGATTTACCCACAGTTGGTGTGGTTTTATCACAAGGGTGAAGTCAACCATGGGTAAATTCTGATATGTCCACAAACAGGAGTGGATTATTACTATTATACAACATTATTTAAGAAATTGCTTAACTTTCTTTAGATTATGTCTTTGTATGATGACACTGTAGTGTTCCTCTGTGTTCATAAACAATGTAAGAACTCTGGACAAAGCCCAAAATAATGGAGGGATAAAGGTCCAGGAACAGGGACAGATTTTAAATAACTTAAAAAGTTGCTGGAATAAGAAGTGTTCTGTTAGCATACATTTTCAGAAGGATATGAAGCCCGAACCTGAAATATCTGTCATTATTTAACAATTTCAATCCTCAATGACTTGCCTGAAAACTTCAAGTTTTTATGAGGAACAGTCCAAAACTGTAAGGTAAAAATGTGGACATTTTGAGAGGTATGACTGCTGAGATTTTGTGAGAGACAGTGTAGAAATACAAGAAGACATACCAGGTAGGTTTCTGATTCTTTACTTTTGCAGAATGTACCTGATTTTTATTGTATTTTGCTCAGTCCCTTAGCATGCACCAATAGAAAGTCTGTCCGCTCAATGATACTTCAGCGACCGGAATTCTTTCTATTGGTATATGCTCAATTTACAATGGGCATACTGGTTGGGCTGTCCAGTCAGCATGCTCATTTTGAATAGTAATGGGCAGTCATTTGATAATTTTTGTTTTTAACAGTACTTTTTAAAAACGTGACATATACCACATGTTATATAGTAAAGCATTTTCAGTTATTTTTGAGTGTTATAGGGATACTAAAGTAAACAGGTGCCTTTTTCTCATTCTTTCTTACTTCTTATCTAGTCTGAAGAAATGTAGGCAGTGCAATGTAAAAAGAGAAAAAAGCCTGGACAAAAGCATGTTTAAGATAATAGGCTGCAATCTTGGGTTGTTGAGGGGAGGAACAGGTTGTAAAAGTATACAGCTCATGATAGAAGTAAAATTGATATGCTTTTTTTACTTTTTCATAGGAGAATGACTGGATTAAGGCCATTGGCTTGATCTAACAATAAGTTTTAAGTGGAAGCAAATAAATAGAAGAAAACTGAATATAATGAAAACTTTTATTTTAGCAAATAAATGTTCACAGTACAACACGAGAAGCCTGTAGCTGAAGGCAGCTGTGTATCTAGTTCTCTTGTTTCTATGGAGACAAGCTGATCATTAGGCAATAAAAACTGAGTACTTCTTTTTTTAGTGGCTAAAAGATAATGTTTTTTGAAAGTACTGAAAGCATTCAAGTTGTTTTCTACATCTGGGAGAGGAATAAAGAAAAGACAAAAACAGATAGCACTTAGTGTAAGTAGAATCACAGGCCGTACCATGCTTTAGGAAATGATAACCTTAACTACAGGTCAATTAAAGCCTATGAATATAGCTTTCAATATGGTACAATTCTTCCTATTAGGAGAGTTAAACTTCATTATTTGAAGATGTACGTAGCTTTGTTTGTATTAAGTTAATACATTCTAGGGGTGTGTTTTTTTTTTTGCTTGAGAGTTTTCATTAAAATAAAACTCTTGTAAGATATGGCATAGGTTCAAATGGATATGATAAGAAATGACTGTGTAAAAGATCAACCTGCCAAACATTAATGTATGCATGTAATAGGTGAATCTAGACATGTTTTTAAAAAAGCTGTTATACATAACAGATGGGAATAATAACTTCTTATCATAATGACAACACTTTCCATATTATCTTCGAACATGAATGGTCTCACAGGTGTATACAAAAAAAAAGAGCAATGAACTATATTAAGAAATGCAGAGTGCAAATAGCTGTGCTACAGGAGACACATTTAAAAAGAAATAAGCATGTGATTTTGATAAAGAAAGGATTCAGCAGTATATCTGTGATAAAGAAAAAGAGCAGTACTTAGATTAATTGCTAGAGGAGCTCCAATAGTAATAGAAGAGATAATAATAGTAGATTTGTAGTAGTAAGGGGCCAATGGCAGGGGAGGAAGATTACACTTGCATATATTTACATTGCATGTATTTCTATTCCACCTAAAACTGCTGTAATGGACCTTATCAAAATTCTGAGAGAAATACTCAGCTTTCAGTAGGGAATATTACTTATAGGTGGGGACTGGAATTTGATTTGTAAAAGTGAGGATGTATTGGGGGGTCTGAAAAGGAAAATACAACAAAAGAGGGCAGAGTTTTGAAGAAATTTATGAAAATATTTGGTATGGAAAATCTGAATTCAGTAGTAGGACCGCAGAGAAAATTTACCTATTATTCCTCAAGGAACAAAAACTGTGCTAGACTACACAGGAAATATATTTCATAGGAACATTTCCCAGGAACATGTGCACTTAATTAAAAGTTCTGATAATGCATCCTATAACTATTTCAGGTCACACACCAATAATCTCTAAATTAAAATGCAGGGTAATGAAATAAAAATGAGACACTGGCACTTCCTCACCTGTCTGTTAACTTCTCCACTTATCTGTTAAACAGAGAGGATTTAAAGAATGGGTAGTGGAAATTATTTGGGAAGATAGAAATTCCATCAGAAAATATAGCTAGGGAGTAGGATAAAATGGAAGTGGAGATTAAAAATAGGGTAGAAATAAAAGAAAAAAAGATATAGCTCAGATGTGACAAGAATTATTTACAGGGACTGACAAAGGTTAAAGTATAAAATAAAAGGAATATCACAGAACAAGAAGAGGCACAACTGCAGAGTGCTTAAGAGAAAATAAGGCACTACCTGGATAATATGCATGAGTTTATAATGATTGCTGTTAAACAATTGCTTTTCGATAGTAACTCCAAAGCACAAAAGCTTTTAGCACAGTGGCTCAGGCAACAGAAAGTAGAAAGGGTTGTTGCCAAGCTTATGAAGCATATTAAAAGGAAAATACCCAGAGATCCTGTAGTGGTATTAGAAATGCTTTGGAATTTTTATGAAAATCTGTATAAAGCAGAGAAATATGAGAATCAAGAATTAAGTACAAATGGAAATGTTTATGAAAGAATTAAATATGCCAGTGTTAGAAACAGACAAGGCTCAATTATTAATAGTTGGGATAGAATGAGATGAGATAAAAAAAAAATGATGCATAACCAATCTACAGGAAAGTCTTCAGGAATAGATGATATTCCTATGGAAGTTTGGAAGTTAGGAGGGAAGATGGTGATAAAGGTCTGGAAGGTTTTGTTTAGCAGTATTCTAAAAAGAGGAGAAAAGCCAACATCGTGGAAGAAAGCTCTGGTGGCTGCAATACCTAAAGATGGTAAAGACACATCAGATCCAGCTACATATAGACCCATTTTGATTTTAAACTATGATTATAATGTGTTTGTCTATAATGGCTAAAAGAATGGCAAAGATGATACCAAGATTGATAGATATGGATCAATGTGGTTTTGTGGAGAGGAGGCAAAAGTTTGATAACATTAACAGAACAACAATGATCCAGAGTGAAGCAGAATGTAAGAAAATACTACTACTGTTGTTGTTGGATCTTTATGCAGTGAAAGCATTCAACAGAGAAAGCTGGGATTTTAAGAGTAGGGCAATAGAAGCATTTGCATTCCCTGACATAATAACAAGATTATTTAGTAGGATATATGAGGGATTGGAGGTAAAAATTAAAGTGGTAGTGGTGGTAAGGGGTCCTCTCCGACAAGGTCTATTTGAGCAGAGGAATCAAGCAGGGTGTCCTTTTAGTCCTTCAGTATTTGCATTATATTTAGTTCCACTAGCAAAGAAAATAAGGAATTTAGAAATTCAAGGATATAATTTGTATGGCAATCAAGAAAAGTTAGCTTTATATGCAGATGATATTATTTTGTACCTGATAAAAACAGAAAAGGATATTTCAGTGTTGTGGAACATTATGAGGCAGTTTCAAGTCTTTTCAGGAAACAAAATTAATAAAGATGAAACAAAGGCAATAGCTGTTAACTATGTACCCACACATGAATTGGTTCAGCAATACCCATATTTATGGGTATATGATAAAATGAAGTACTTAGGAGTATGGGTTAAAAGGATTCTATTATTGCAGCTAAGGATATGCGAGAAGATCATAAGCAAAAGATAATACAAAAAACTGAGAAACTGGAAGCTCTGTTTTATGGCTATGGATAGCAAGATACAAGCAGTGAAACTATTTGTAGTCCCTTTAGTGTTATAAACAGGTCATGCATATTTATGTCAACCAGAGGAGACACTGTGGATAGCAATTAATAAAGAATTTAATTATTTTATTTAGAGGGGAAGAGGGCAAAAATCAAGTGGGATAAGCTGATCCTTCCAGCAGAACAAGGTGGTTTTGGATTACCTGATTTGAAGGGGTATTTCAGAGCTACAGAGTTAAGGCTTGTATACACAGCACAAACAAAAATCTATAATTCAAAGTGGAAAAGGATGATGGTAGAATGGTGGGGGCCCAAAAATAAGGAGAGATCCTTAAGGAGAATGACAATAACCATACAGAATATTATATTCATAACATAGCAGA
Source organism: Protopterus annectens (assembly GCF_019279795.1). Classification (NCBI taxonomy): domain Eukaryota; kingdom Metazoa; phylum Chordata; order Ceratodontiformes; family Protopteridae; genus Protopterus; species Protopterus annectens. The sequence goes on from NC_056738.1 coordinate 500,962,774, forward strand.
AGTATTCTAAGAACTAAGCCAACGTGCGAATGGAGGAAGGAGATTCTTCCCCTAGGGATGACTACAATTAGGGGTACAGAGAATAGGCAAGAAGTGGCTGAAATTTAGTGAAGAAAACTGACAAAGGAACCAGGGTATTGGGAGCAAATAATTGAGAAAGAGATAATAGAATGGGAAGAGGCCAAGAATACATTTGGACTGCAGGCTAGAGACTGCCTTCTCTATCAAGGATTGATATCAGAGTATAGGCAGAGAGAAAGGAATGGGGTTCCTAAATGAAAGGAAATAAAAACTGTTTAAAACAAAAGACCGGCAAGAGGTAAACTGAAATAAATCCAAACAGGATAAGTAAAACTCAGGTTTAATAAGAGCTTTTGGAGAAGTCAATGCCTCTCCTTCTTCAGACACAAAACATTTAAACCACAACGCCTTTATAGTAAACTCCATATTCAATTATTCAATTAAATACTTAATTACTTTTGTTAAATAAACTCTACACTTGAAAAAAAGGAAACCCTTTGCAAATAACATACACAAATCTAAAAATAGACTAATCCTTGAATTCATAGAAATTCTCTTCCTTTTAAAACATAAATATAAATTCATTCTTACCATATCAAATTAGCATTATATTGCTAAAAATAAATAACTTTGCTTTAACAAAAACATTTCTTAATATGTATTAAAAATCCCATTTTACATGCTAACGAACCCATTTTCCTTGTAGTTTTTATTTATTTATTATTTAAGCATCTTATCACTTATTCATTATAAATTTTTATATAAACACCACTTTAAACTACATTTCTATTGGACCTACATATTTTCTAAACATTGTGCAAAAATCCATGATAAGACTTCACATTTACTTTCTATATTCAAATGACCATACATGTACCCTACTCACCAGTCCCTATATGATCTATTTATATGAACCATTATTCCCATCTATATTATTACCTAAAATTGTACCAATAAGCATAACCTTAACTTTAACAACCATATTTTACTGATGTAATGCTATTAATTTCAAAATACTTTTTATGGACACATGCTCGTTCAATCCTGGTGGAACATGGGCCATTGTCCTAATCTGCCACATAATCTCGTTAACCTCAAGTTTTATTTGCCATGGGGTTCAGAAAAGTGTTTTGTTCAACTACATGTGTTCTACAGACTACGGAATAGCGGTGTTTTCATTCCAATGCAGCACTCTGTGTTTCTTTCAACTACATGTGTTCTACAGAGCAAGTATTCCAAGCAGCCTTATCAGCAAAACTTCGACAGAAAAAGCTGCAGTAAGTAACCCTTTCAAGTACAGTTTTAGTGCAGCAGCCAGCTTAACTTCAAGGTTTTATTGACAGTTTATAGTGACAGAAAATGTTTTATAGCAGACATTTCAGCAGCATGCCAGTGTTTTTCCATATATAAAGACTGTAAACTCTATACAGAATAAGCCAGAAATAACAGCACTAGAGTTATTCATTACAGAGAATACTGTTCAGTAAGACAGAGCTACTTCATGCAGAAAATGGACCCAGCAGAGTAAACACAGCTAACTGAAGTGCATAGCACCAGTGTTTACTTCAGAAAAAGCCTCAAAGAAGATCAGCAGACCAGTATTAAATCAAAGCAGTGCTCCTTCAAACATAAGAGATATTATCCAGTTAAAAGCTATCTTCACAAACTTTCAAGTTTCCAGTGTGACGTCACACAGCCAAAAAGCAAGAAAAAGGTTAATAAGCTACAGACGATGGCACACATTCTTCTAGAACAATAAAGTTATGTAAGACTTTATATACACCTTTTAGTTAACTCAAAAACATTTAAATTTATAAGTAAAAGTAATTTCCATGCCTGTTGTATAAACATGTCAAGTAATACTGCTACAGTTAAAATATCAGTAAATCTTTGGTTTAACTTTAAAAACTGGGTAAAGCAGTCTAAGTTAAAAGTTATTAGTTCAACAATGTTAAATATGTCTAAATGCAAAAGTGTTAAATCATAGAAGCAGGCTATCAGTATGGTTTCAGACACAAGTTCAGCATATACAATTCAACATAGACAGTTGTAGTAATACAAATTTTCACAATGTGATAAATTCTTGTTTACATGTAATTCAAAATACAGAAGTATGTTGCAGTATTAAGCATACAAATGTCAACATAGTCAACGTACATAACATGCAGGCAATGTTTCAAGTTCACATTAGTTTCTTATTTTCAGACTCAAGTGCAAACATTGCACTGAAGAAAAATAAAAAAATCAGTGCATGTTTTATTAAAGTAAATTCCAGTATAACTGAAAAACAGACTTAAGTGCAAGGTAAAATTGCTACCATTTCAAAGTGAAATAAAGAAAAAAATGCATTTCATAGCTATCTGTAAATGGTGCAGCAGTCTGGCACCAAATCAGAACAGTAATATGTCATTGTTTAAGGTTAAAAAAATAAAGCAACAAGGAAATCTCAAGGATGCAACATGTAGCTTGCCATATATCTTGCCAATAGAATATCCAACTGGTATAAACAAAACAACAGTTTCTTTATTGATGTGAACAATGGTTTCAGACCTCTATGTTACAGCATTTGCTTGCTCATTAAATATAGAGACAATTATCACATTCATTTAATCAATTAAACCATTTCTAGTTTAAAGTGCAAGTGCATATGTCTTGTAAAAAATCTTATATTAAATATCATTTACATTTATTCTAAATAAATAAATAATATATCAAAATAATGGAACATATTTGTTAAAACAGAAACAAAAACATTTATGTATACTGTGCATTTGATTTAAAAACAGTATTCAAAATATGTAAAAAATGTGTAAAAAATATATGTGTTTAAAAACCTCAATGAAGCCTTTTATAGCCATAACATTTAATTCTTATGGAGACTGGTAGTCGAAATCTGACTGATTTCTATGTAAGAACTAAGACTTTATAACACATAAGAGAAACACACACTGTATGCCAGTGTCAATGTTTCAAAGGCCTAGACATTAAATGCGGCTTTAAAGTAATTTTTTCATTGAGCCCAAATTTATGTGCCTGTAGCCTAAGGATCCATCTATTCTCTATTTCTTCTGTGTGATTTTTTACATTACCTAATCTATTTGTTCTTACCACTGTTTCAAGCACCCTAAACTTGAAACTGTGAGTGGATCCATATTCCATAATATGACGTGCCAAAGCATTAGTATCATTTTCCTTATTTACTGCATAAATGTGTTCCCTTATCCGTTCACGAAGGGTTCTATTCGTCTTTCCTATATAGAACTTGTCACATGTTTCACATTGTGCCAAATAAACTAGGTCTTTTGTCTTACAATCCGCATATCCTCTGAATGTATAAACCTGACCTGTGTGAGGATGTATAAAACTTTCTTTGTCGGTTATGTATTTACACTGGTTGCATGTGCGGCAAGGAAAGGTACCTTTCCTTCATGATTGTGGTAACTTATTCCCAGTTTTTTCATAGCACAGTAGTCTTTTTAAAGACTTCATGTTTTTATAAGTTATATTAGGCTTGTCATCTATAAACATTCTAATCTTGTCATCCATTAATAACAGTTTCCAATTATTTTCTATAATTTGCTTCACTTGTCCATTTCTATTTGTGTATGGAATAATTAATCTATTTTTCTTTCTTCGATTATTTACAGTATCCCCTTTATCATATGATAGCCTATGAAAAAACGGTTTGCCTTTGTGTGTTCTTAGGCTACTACATGTTGTGATTGTTTCTTTTACCTCCTTCTCCTTGTACCCTCTAGCAGTAAACTTACTAACCAAATCGACTTCCTGTTCTTTGAAAATCATATCTTGTGTGGTAAGCTTAGATGTTCTGAGTACCTGATTCTTCACAATATTGGAATATATATGTTTAGGATGCATACTATCTCGATGTAGCAAGTTATTTCTCCAACTCGGCTTCCTAAAAATTTCTGTGTCTATCCCATTTGGCCCTTTAGTAAGCTTCACATCAAGAAACTCAATTTCAATCTTGGAGTGTGAATTCTCAAAAGCCAAAAAATCTGTGGTGCCATTGAGGTATTTCACAAAATCGTATAGGTCTTTCTCATTGCCCCCCCCACACAAAAAACACATCATCGACAAAACGACCATAATATTTGATACATTCAGCATATAATGCATTGTTGAGAACATAAGTATCCTCCCAATAGACCAATACCAAATTGGCATAGGAGTTTGCACAGGGAGTGCCCATAGCAACTCCCTTCATCTGCAAAAAATAGCTGTCTTCATGTAATAAAATATTATTCTCTAGTACCATTTCTAACAATAGCATCAGTTGTATCACCTTGTTGTTTGTTAATCCCTTTTCTAATAAGTAAAGTCTCACATATTCTGTGCCTATGGTGTTCGGAATACAAGTAAACAAAGATTTGACATCTAAAGTTACAAAGATGTCATCCCTGCCAATAGGCATCCTATTGTCAGATTGGGCTAAATTCTCCAAAAATTGTTGTGTCTTTTAAAATATGACCTGCTGCATTGACAAATGGTTTAAATTGTTTATCCAGGTATATCGATATCGATTCTGTCAATCAGCCTTTGCTGGATATAATGGGTCTGAGGGGGGGGGGTCAAACAATTTTTTGTGAATTTTTGGAAGACCTCTGAATGTAGGTACCAATGGATCTTCTATTAAAAAATATTTATAGAGATTTTCATCTATCACATTACTCAATAGTAGATCGTAAAGATGACTATGGAACTTCTTTATTAAGTTATTTAACGAATACCTACCCAACAGTTTATAAGTGGCTTCATCTGCTAACATGTCAGCTATTTTCATCATATACATGACCCTATCCATTACAACCACTGCTCCACCTTTGTCTGCCGGTCTAATGATGATTTCCTCATTCTTTTGTAAACTTGAAAGGGCCTTCCTTTCTGCACTTGACATATTAAAAAACTCAGTCTTTACATCTTCATTGCCATATAAATTCATTAAATCAGTTTCACAAGCTCACTCAAATACATCTAGGAGCGGATGCAGCGGTGGTATATAAACAGACGTTTTTTTATAAACATTAACATTTTCTATGTTTTCAGTATCTAAATTTCCATTAGAATACATCATCTTTAGTGCAATATTTCTGGTAAACATTTTTATATCAATAATGAAGTTAGTAACATCAACAGTATCAGAGGGTATGAAACTCAAGCCTCTGTTCACTATTGACAATTCTGATTCATTAAGTTCATAATTAGAAATATTTACCACTAAATCTTGCTTATTGACCTCAAGGCTTTCTTCTGCCTTTCGTATGTCTCCTCCGTAAATTTTCTCTTTCTCACTTTGTTTTGTGGAGACCATCTCCTCCTTTCCTGTGAGTGAATGGGTAGAGGAAAAGATGGATAGCCATCAGCTTCAACAAAGACCTCACTTTCATTAGATGAAAAAATGACCCAGTATCAATGGGATGTTCCTTCTCTAAAATTTCATTTCTTTTTGGGACGTTTCCCTCACCATTGACATGCACGATAGCTGCTGTTGTTATTTGTCTTTTGTTGGTGATCATAGATCCCCTGCTATTTGCGCTGTTAACATTGGTATTGTCATTGTTCAATGGCTCCATGTTGATGCTGGCTTCTAGTGATGAGATCATTGGTGGAGTCTCACTATTATAGACTTTTTCTTATATAAAAGGGACTTTTTATTGTCTATTGCACATAGCGTGGTTTTCAGATCATTGTATAAAATGTCAAGTTCATTGTCATTTAGCAGACTGGCCACTTCAGATTCTATCTTTTTAATTTCTGTTGTTAGGGTATCTTCTGATGTAATGAAGTGTTCAATTAATAGCTTCATGTAAGAAAAACTTGTATCTAGGTTTAATTTTTGCCACTTAACTAGTAGCTCCGGGTATGTTGTACCATAGGTCGGCATTTTTAGAATCCATAAGCCCCTAGGCACAAGTCGGAAACTCAAACTGCACACTTTTCAATTTATGTAACATGTTCTCTAGCCGTCTTGTAAGCACAATAACAGGTTAAAAAAATGACAATATTTTATTGTTTACAGATGAATCAACTTCAGTTACACAAAGATCTTTATTAGAGGACACAAATGCAGTTTTGTCAGGATTTAAAGGGTCAAAGATTACAGCAGCTAACAGTTTAAAGTGTAATAGCCCTGTACTAGGTATGAACATGTCATTAGAGTTATATTCTGTTTCAGACTTCAGTGACAAGATTTGTGCAAATGTACAGACTTTAAAGAATTGGTTACGACAAGAACATGCAGATTTATGGGTTAAAGTTAAAATAAATTTCAGTTCAGCTGGCACAGCTGAAGTGCTCAGAAAGGCATATTGGATGTGGCCAGTTAGAAAAAAAGGGTAACTGTATACCTCTATGTCTTGTAAGGTCTATCAGAAATAACAGTCAAATTAATTCACAGAATAAAGGGTTTACAGTTACAGACTTGGCAAATGAATTTTTTGTGCTATTGTTTTGTTTAGCAGTCATTAGTTAAGAGTTTTGTATTAAAATGTTGCAATGCATAAACAATAAGCAATGATACAGAGACAAAATAATGTTTGCTAGTTTACAGAATGCAAAATTTAAACCCAATGCTACATTGTCAAGGTGACAATACAGAGTTCAGATCATATGTATAAAAGAGTACATTATGCAATCAGTTTGGGACTGTATTCATATGGAGATGGCAGTTTGCCAAGCACATCAGATCAGATTACAGTCATCTTAGCAAGCTAAATTAAAAACAGTACTGTATGCCATAAGACATAAGGCAGCATGGTAAAGATCAATTTATCCAAGAAAATTGTAGACAGTAATGATAAATTCTTGCAGCATTCAGTACTACTGAAAAGTTAAATGACGTCAGCTAAAGAAACAGTTATGGTGAGATAGCAGGTGGAGTTTCACTCACAGAAGAGTATGTTAAAATCTAAGGATCATGAGAAAAAATATAAAATGTTCAACAGTTAAAATTGATTTAATATAGGTGCAGAATTGCACAATGTTATATTACTATTTTAGTTTCATTTGAGGTTATCAGTTTGCTTACAGACTTGCAAGAGCTTATTAGCAGCAAATGTTTATTTCATGCAGAAAAATTTAAATAAATTCAGCACAGTAAGCAATGCTATCGGTTTATAGTTGTTAAAGCTGCAAATGTTTATTTCATGCAGAAAATGTAAATAAGGTCAGGGCAATAAGCAATGTTGTCAGTTTATCAGTTTATAATTGTTAAGATGCAAATGTTATTTTAAGGACCTTATACTAAATACAATCAAAAACTTTAGTCACCCAGCCTTGCACAAGAAATGAAAAGAAGAGGTTTAAAAGGCCTAACTATAAAAAGGACACTTCAAAATTAAAGCAGACCTTCCTTTACCTCACCAGTGACTGGGACAATGCAGAGTAAAATATGGCAAGAGCTGTGGTGCAGAAGTTGACTGTCTATGTGTTTCAGTTATTTCTTCAATGCTTGTTTAAAGTTAAAATGTATGAGTTAAAGCAAGTATGTATGTTTTCAGACAGTTATATAACAGTACTAGTTTCAGTTTATGTTTTTAATCTATGTTCAGACAATACTGACAGGAAAAACAGATTTCACTTCATTCTTTATCAGTGTTCATGTAAGACTATTAAAATATTCTCATGTTTCAGACAATTTTGTCAACTGTGCTAGTTTTCAGTCTATCTATGTTCAGACAATACTGACAGAAAAAGGTACTAATAGTTTGGTTTTCAGAATATAACATGTACCAGTTTCAGTTTTGCTTTTATTTGCGTTCAGTTAACAACCTCAGCTTTGGCCGGCTAAGAACTTGCTATATTCAACTGGACGTATAAGAGAATTTAAGTACCTTTATCTGCTCTTTTTTTCAAAAAATACAGTGTTTAAACTGATTTTAACTGTGTGGAAGGAATATTAGCTGAACTGGAAGTTAGTGTTTGCTGAATTTTGTTATTTGCTAGTAATTACAGGTGTGGGGTAGTCACATTCTTTGATTTCCTGTCCTTGCCTATTTAAGTGGTACAGTGTGAAATATTTTCTGCTTAAAAACCTCAGCTTTGGCCGGCTAAGAACTTGCTATATTCAACTGGACGTATAAGAGAATTTAAGTACCTTTATCTGCTCTTTTTTTTTCAAAAAATACAGTATTTAAATTGATTTTAACTGTGTGGAAGGAATATTAGCTGAACTGGAAGTTAATCAGTGTTTGCTGAATTTTGTTATTTGCTAGTAATTACAGGTGTGGGGGTAGTCACATTCTTTGATTTCCTGTCCTTGCCTATTTAAGTGGTACAGTGTGAAATATTTTCTGCTTAAAAACCTCAGCTTTGGCTGGCTAAGAACTTGCTATATTCAACTGGACGTATAAGAGAATTTAAGTACCTTTATCTGCTCTTTTTTTTCAAAAATACAGTATTTTAATTGATTTTAACTGTGTGGAAGGAATATTAGCTGAACTGGAAGTTAGTCAGTGTTTGCTGAATTTTGTTATTTGCTAGTAATTACAGGTGTGGGGGTAGTCACATTCTTTGATTTCCTGTCCTTGCCTATTTAAGTGGTACAGTGTGAAATATGTTCTGCTTAAAAACCTCAGCTTTGGCTGGCTAAGAACTTGCTATATTCAACTGGACGTATAAGAGAATTTAAGTACCTTTATCTGCTCTTTTTTTTTCAAAAAATACAGTATTTAAATTGATTTTAACTGTGTGGAAGGAATATTAACTGAACTGCAAGTTTTCACTCTGCTCTTCAGTTAGTCCCAGCCACCCTCCCTGTTTTTGTTTTGGTGTTAATCTTAGTGGCCTTGCATCTGCCCGCCCCTCTTGTAAATTTGTGTTTGGATACTCCTTCTGGGCCCATCTCATTTGCTCACTCAACTGAGTGCAGTGAGATCATATTCTGATTTCAGGCACTCCTACTGTGTACAAAGAGAGCATCTGGGAAACAGAAAAAAAAAATGTAAGCTTGTTTCCTGCCTTTCCTGTTAAGTGGTATAGACTATTTGTAGGCTTCTGAGCCCCCAAGCCCTTCTGTGTTGGAGGGAAGCCTTCTAGCTTAGTTTTTTTTCTTATAACTAGCCAGTTTTCTAGTTTCAGCACTCAAATCTGTTTCTTTGATCTCAGCACTTGTTCAGAAAAAAAAAAAAAAAATTCATCTGCTTTTACTGTACTTGTGTTTCTACCTACTTTTTTACTTTTGCATCATCTTAAAAGTACTCAATTGTATTTATTACTGCTTGGTGTAACTCATTCTAAGCCTTTTGGTTTAAACACTTGGGCTTCAGACCAGTTGTTTTGCACTCAGAGGGTTTGTGGTCTGCACTGTAGTGGCAGAACAGGTAGCTTACATCCTTCTAGGTTGGGAACTGCTGATTGAGGGCTCAGTGTCTGTTATTCTAAAAGTGTATTCATTCTGGTTTAAGCACTTGGGCTTTCAGGCCAGTTATTTTACATTAAGAGGGTTCGTGGTCTGCACTCTTGTGGGAGGAGAGGCTGGACTCTGCCCTTCTGAGCTGGGAATTTCTGGTTGAAGGCTTATAGTGCATGCATATCTGAACTGCTTCTTACTGAAGTTGGTGCGCCTTGTTTGCTGTGGCATAGACTGGATTTGGGCCTGCTGGATCTAGCTTTGTTTGTGTAACTTGAGCACTAATCCAGGCATTCTCTAAAGTATTCAATTGTATTTATTACTGCTTGGTAGTAACTTGATTAAAGTGTAGCTATCATTCTAAGTCTATTGGATTAAACACTTGGGCTTCAGACCAGTTGTTTTACATTAGGAAGGTTTGTGGCATGCACTGTGGTGGCAGGACAGGTAGCTTTCATCCTTCTAAGTTGGGAACTGCTGATTGAGAGCCCAGTGTCTGTTATTCTTAAAGTGTATTAGTTCTGGTTTAAGCACTTGGGCTTCAGGCCAGTTATTTTACATTAAGAAGGTTTGTGGTCTGCACTCTTGTGGGAGAAGAGGCTGGACTCTGCCCTTCTGAGCTGGGAATTTCTGGTTAAAGGTTTATAGTGCCTGAATATTTGAACTGTATCTTATTGAAATTGGTACACCTTGTTTGCTGTAGCATAGACTAGATCCAGGCCTGCTGAATCTAGCTTTGTTTATATGCTTGTTGTTTGTTTGCTTGTTATTTCCCTGGAACGCTAATTCCACCTATTACACGGCTTCTCAGCGCTTCTGTGGATCACTAGTGATATCTGCATTGCTTACTGTACTTATTTCCTTGTTTCACTTGAAAGAAAGTTACTGTTTGTCGTTTTTGCATTTAAGTTACCTGTAACACATTGCACTTAAGTTACCTGGCACTTGCTCACTAAAGCAATTATATAAGTCAGCACTAAAAATTAAAAGCACTACACCCTCACTCCCCAGTGGCCCTGGTTTTCAATTATTAAGGAATTCCCAATATTATTCTAGCATGTCCAAAGGTCAGTTGTCAATCTCCTCTCCGGTCCAGCTGGTGAATCTGGGAATCTTGAGGCAATGTTACAACTGCCTCATGTACACAGACAACCCTCTCCTCCTCCCAACAAATTCCAACACATGTGAGAGATGCAACCATACAGCCAAACTGGAGGCTAAGCTCTCTCAACTCAGTACTGGCATAACCAGTCAGGAGGAGAAGGAAACCACACTCACTGCAATTCCAGTCTCACATAGACCTACCACGACAGCAAACCAAACACATAATCACACAAAAACATACTCGGAGGCTCTAATAAAGATCTGCTGAAGCAGCAGAGACCTCCAAAGCAGATACCCAAGCAGCCACTACCCCAAAACAAAACACATGCAACACGTATCTCACAAAGCCAGTGTGCCAAACAGTCACAGCCCTTAAGACTAAACAACACACCTGATATACTTGTAATAGGTGACTCTATCATCAGGCACACTGACGTCCCGCTCACCAGGCTGAACAAGGAGAGGGTCACGGTGAGCAGCCTGTCGGGCGCTAGGATCCGCCACATAACACAAGCACTCAGGTCACTCCAAGGCAAGTACAAATATGACTCAGTCATTGTCCATGCTGGTGTGAATGACCTGAGATGTACCTCCCTGGACTACATGAAAAGAGACATAAAGGAGCTCTCTGAGCATGTAGCCCAGGCCGGTATGACCCTGACCTTGAGTAGCATCTTACCCTCACCAAGAATGATGCCACAATATGAAGACAAGATGATCAATTTCAACAATTGGCTTAAGTACTTGTGTCATTCAAAGGGGATCCAATGCCTGTCAGCTTGGGATGATATGCTCGACAAGCCACGATGCTTCGCTAGGACGGCTTGCACCTGTCACCCCTGGGCTTTCGGATATTGGCAAAGGCTCTTGCTACCCCCATAGTGCCTTTTTAGGCAAGGCTCAAAAGACAAACCCACCTCCATAGGTATCACAAGGGATAAGAAACTAAGAGTAATGCTACTCAACGCCAGAAGTCTAAACCTCAGGATGCACACTCGAAACTCTCCTTAGCATGGAGAACATCGATGTCTGTGCAGTAACAGAAACCTGGTTCAGGGCGCACCCCAGCACTACCAGGTTATACCTCATACCATGCTTTTCGGCCCCAAAACTTGGACTGAACCACAAAAGGAGGGGGAGTATCGATATTCATCAAAGATACCCACACCTCCAGGTTGGTGGCAAAGCACGAAGCATCAGAGACTATCCATGTGCAACTAACAGTGGGTAAAACTGCCTTCCAGTTTATAGCCTGCTACAGACCACCCTCCCAAACCCAGGAACCCCACTCGGCCTTCCTGAGAACACTGGAAAATATGAAGGTCTCTCCAAACACCATTATATTGGGCGACTTCAACTACCCAAACATAGACTGGGAGCATTACTCTAGCTCCAACACCCTAGCCCAAAGGTTCCTAGAATTTATAAACTCAAATGCTATGGAACAACTTGTTACCACTCCCACAAGAGGGGAAAACATACTGGACCTGATCATCACCAACATGGGGACTCTATGCTCCAGACCAGAAGTGTATCCCTCACTGGTAAGATCAGACCATAAACTAATCTCACTGGATATTCACATCCTGACCCCACCCCTGCCCAGAAAACCACAGTGAAAAACTTCTCTAAAGCAAATTTCCCACTCCTCAAAACTGAGGAGGAATCCTTCAAAGCCCCCCGCTTTGTGGAAAATATGGACCAGACCGCAGAATCCTTTATAAACGCATTCTATGAACACCTTCAGGAATGCATGGATCATGCGATCCCAAATAAAACCAAGACCCAATCCTCCAAAGGCAGACATCCTGTCTGGTGGACCCCAGCCATAAACAAACTATACAATAGAAGGAGGAAGCTACTAAATGATAGAGCAAAATCCCAAAAGGGAAGGCATCACTGATCAGTATTAGCAAAAACTACGGGCACACATAAAATTGTCTAAGGCCAGCTTCAAGAGAAAAATTGCACAGGACACTAAGGATAATCACAAGGCTTTCTTTAGTTATGTTAGGAACCTGGGTGGTAATTCCCAGATATGCTCAGAATTAGTCCAAAATGACAAAAAATACACCGAACCCACAGACATTGCCAACATCCTAGCTGACAGGTTCAGTGCAAACTCCGCCCCCACCAAAAGGGCAAATATCTATCCCAGCAGAGTGCTGCCCCCCTGACATCTCAGATGCTCAGGTAAGAGCTGCCCTCTCCAAAGCAAAAAACACAGCATCAATGGGACCAGATGGTGTCCCGGGCTGTCTCCTACATGAATTCCAAGAAGAGCTAAACCCAAACATAAAACTACTGTTCACTCTCAGGCTTACTACAGGATATGTGCCCAAAGAGTGGCGTACAGCAACAGTGGTCCCTCTCCATAAAGGTGGTGCCTCAACGGATCCTGGAAACTATCTAGATTAGCTGATTAGCTTGGTCTGCAAAGCTATGGAAAGGATCATCATGGACCTCATAAATAAAGATATTGGGGACCTACAAACACTGGATCCTACCCAGTTCGGCTTTGTTAAGGGCAGATCCTGTCTCTTAAACCTGGTTGATTTCTTTGAAACAGTCACCAAGGCCATTGACAAGGGGAAGGTGGTCCACACAGCCTAGCTGGACCTCGCAAAAGCCTTTGATACAATACCCCACTCGGGCATTATAGATAAGCTCACCAGCTTAAATATAAACCCCTATGTCACTAGATGGATTGCAAACTGGCTCAAGGACAGAACCCACATGGTTAGAATTGCTGGAGCCATGTCAGACTCCAAACCAGTTACAAGTGATGTCCCACAAGGCTCAGTCCTGGGACCTCTCTTGTTCGGTATATATTTCTCGGAGGTACAGGCCAACATGGAAGGACTGTGGCTGACCAAGTTCGCAGATGACTGCAAACTGGGTGCCATAATCGACTCTCCAGCTGACACAAGCATCCTCCAAAAGGGCCTCATAGAAACAGACAACTGGTGCCAGAGCCATGGCCTCAAGCTAAATGCCAAAAGTGTATAGTCATCCCTTTGGCAAAACAAAGTGCCCACAAATTACCACATAGGTGGTAATCCATTAAGTACAGAAGAAGTAATTAGGGACCTGGGGACCCAAGTTGATAGCAATCTCTCATTTGACAACCACGTGGCCAAAGTGGTTAGAAAAACATTTTATATAGCCCACCTAATCATGAAGGGATTCACATCTAGATCAGGGGAGGTCATCGTGCCTCTTTACTCATCCCTCATCAGGCCCATAATTGAGTACAATGCCCCTTTTGGGATGTACCTTACCAGACACCTGCAGCAACTGGAAAGACCCCAAAAGTACCTCACCAAGAGGATCAAAGGGCTCAAACAGATGCCATATGCTGCCCGGTTAAAGAAACTCCAGCTCTACTCAGTGGCATACCGCCTGTTCAGAGGCAATCTGTGCCTGACGTATAAAGCCATGTCCAACCTGGAATTAATGGACATGCTACACCTCAGAAAATCCAAATCCCATCGAGCTACGCTCGAGAGACTTGAACCTCAGCACTGAAATAAATAGGACATGCTGGAAGGACAGATTCATAACCCAGAGGCTCCCTTTACTCTGGAATAAAATCCCAGTCCAGGTTAGGCAGAGTCCCTCATTGACTCTCTTCAAGAGGAATCTTGATGAGTAGATGGGAGATCGTAGGTTTACCCCGGGTATCACTTCTGTGTCACTGTTAGACAGAGGCACAGTATACTAACCTCAAAAAAGGGCATAGCAAAATAAATTTAAAATGGGTGGCGAAAGCCAAACACATTCTGGCTAGGCTTATAAATGCCCTAGGTCAGATAGCCTAGTATGAACCTATGAACCTATGAACCTATGAACCTAATGGCAAAAGATGTTCTTTTATTATTAGTTTAGTTAGTTTCCAGAATATACACAGCTATTTTAAATGTTCAGTATATGCTAATGTAAATTTAAGTCAAGATTCTCAAGATTCAAACTATTAAATTCATACTCAGTTATGTTTTCAGTATAGTACATTTCAGTCAAATCTCAGAATAAAAATAATGCTCAGTTACTTCACATTATTCAGTTTTTTTTGTTAATTATTTTTATTAAATTCAATAAATAACAAAGTTATTACATAAACAAATATGTAGAAATTGCATTTGCACAAAAAGTCATTAGTTTTAAGAGTAAACTAAAAGAATTACATTATTTAGTCATTAGTTAAGGATAAAGTGACGGAATTATTTTTTACAGGCTTATTAAAATAAGTTATCTAAGTAATAGGTAGTAATAGTTATTCGGTATATTCAAGCTATAACATGGCAGGCTTAATTTGTTAATTAAATTATAGACTACAGTACACTTCACATAATTATTGTAAATTAGTCAGAAAACTAAAATGACACTAACAGACAGTGCTAAGGTATAGACTTAAAATACAGAAAGTATAGGTTTTATTAAACTATTATAGCTCATAAATATTCATAAAATATTTCAGACACAAAGTCTATTTGCAGCATGTAAAAGTTAAAAAGGTAAGGAGCATTGTAGAGCAAATTTAAATAAAAATTGATAGACACAAATTAACACAGGATATTGTAATTATGCTTCAAGACCACTTATAACATTATCTCTTTAGTGCAGATTTCAGTTAGTCTTCAGAAAATAGCCATCATGCTTGATAGGCTATACAATAAAAAGAAACAGTACAATGTTTAAAGATTTAACTCTATGAACAACAGAAAAAAGTTACATCATAGTACA
The DNA here is from genome assembly GCF_019279795.1 of Protopterus annectens. Taxonomy (NCBI): domain Eukaryota; kingdom Metazoa; phylum Chordata; order Ceratodontiformes; family Protopteridae; genus Protopterus; species Protopterus annectens. The sequence continues at coordinate 500,978,012 of NC_056738.1, forward strand.
CTAAGACACCAGTTCACAAGGTAAAAAAAAACATAGGTAATAAACAGTGTAAATAAAGATTCACAAAGACAGGTTAGTCAGCTTTAAAAGTCACAGAATTAAAAGACACTCATTTTCAGAATAATGTACAAGTTTTAAATATATCCTCATACATCAGAACTTAGATTTAAAGACTCTAAAAACTATGAATCTAGGTAATATAAAAATCAAATAGGTAATATAAAAATCAAATCAAATCATAAAGTTAACAGACTTCAAGCCTGGTGAACAATTGCGTAATTATAATTAAATCATAAATTTAAGAGACTTCAATCCAAACAGGCCATAAATGCTCATGTCACACTGGTTTTTTACACTCCCTTATGGCTTAATATTCTCTCCCGATTCTAGTCTCCTTACCTTCTCTCTAGTGAAAATAAACACAGGAAAATATTATTCAGGATTTTGGCCTGCTTTTTCCCCTCTTTCCCCTCTGCCTGTCTGTGATAGCATTCTCATTTTAGTTCTAAGCTTAATTCTTCCCACACATACCTGAAGATTTTTTTTTGTTATTACTACATTTGATCACATCTTGCAGCCCCTGCTCCATTTTTCATTTTATCTTTTTACCTCTGTGGTCACTTTTTTTTGATTTACTAGCTTGCTCATATTCAGTCCTGGCTGCCACGCCCCTTTTCTTCTAGTTTGTATAGTGTCATCAATTTCTTTATTACTTCTTTGATCTCTGTTTTTAACCAGGATATTTTTGCCTTCCCTTTAACCCTTTTTCCATCCTTTTCTATGTGCTCCATTCATTATTTCCCATAACTCTTCCATGCAGTACATTCCCCCGGTTAATCATGCTACTTTTTAGTGTGTTCTACAACCTTTTGGTGTCCATCCTCTTATATCAACATACTTTTATTTTTGTCCTCTAGTTAGTTCTTACCCCACAGCATAAATCGTATTGTCCACTATTTGCAAGTGGTTGCCTAACCTCTGCCTCCTTAATTCCTTCCACCCTGTTTGACACCATATCTAATATCCTCCCTTTTTGATTGTCGCTTTGACTTGTTGGCTGATTCAGTCTTGCTTGTTCTAATATCCTCACTGCTGCCCCAATTTCCCTATCAGTAATTGTGATGAGTATTTCCCACTCTGTCACTGAGAGGCCCAAGTCCCAATGATTATAACTCTTTTCATTGAAACTTCACATCTTTATTCTGTATCTGAGCCTTGGAGTGCCTACATGCTCTGCATTTATTTGTCTATAAACAGTCTCTCTCTCTGTTATATATTGCATATAAGTTACCCAGACACCATAAATAATTTAATAACTTTAATAAAAAAATTCAAACCTTAAGGTAAAACCAGCAATAGTAGAGTTCAGTAGCTGAGAACTGTGTACATGCAGTGTGTAGGGGTAACAGCGTTAAAACTAACGAAGAGGAGCTCATAACAAGACTTTACTGGTTACTAGTTAAAAGTACTTTGGGAGGTGTCGATTCTTAACAATGTGCACCCATTAAGCTTAAGCATTTATTACCTGAAATACTACACCACCTCTACCTCCTTTCTTATTCTAAGGAATTCCTGCCTAAACTGTAATTTAGTATAGGAATATATTTGGTACAGTAGCATAATTCTGAACACCTACACATGTTTCACATTAAACTCTACACGTTTCACATTAAAGCATTTATTGGCACTTATTGTTTCATAATTTCATTGTCATTTTCTAACTAAAAAGGTCTGGGTCAACTGCTGAGCTTTCCAAGTCCTACAACCAGAGTACAATCTTCTTGTTCCCCATAGTGAAGGTTTCTCCAGTACTTTTAGATTATTATGGTGCTCTTCACGACTAGAGCATCTAGTCAGAGAAGTAACAGGTAAATCTGAGGAATCTAAACAATGTCTGTCTTCTTTAACAACTGAGGAGCAGGTATAGTTTTTTTCTTCCATTGTACCAGTTGGTGTATTGTGTCACTGGTAAAAAAAAAAAAAAAAAAAAAAAAAAATCAGAACACGTGGAAACTTCTGTACTGTTCAGGGAATCTTCTCATTTCAGGTTTATTAAGTGGTTTATTCATTCTTAATTTTCCTGTGATATGCCTGACATATATTCTCAAAGACAATTTATGATCAACAACCATGTTATAAGACATAGGCCTTGACCAGCTCTCATTTATCACAGGGCTTCATTTAGGAGCAGTACAGTTGTCCATTATGTAAACTTCAGCTTCAGCTGCAACCTTTCAGCTTTATATGTTTTTCAGATATCTGTTTATGAGGCCTATTTTTTCTTGATGTTTGCTTGCAAATGCAACTGAAGCAAATCAAATGTAAATATCAGTTTTCTTGATGTAAACATTTCTGCTAAAGATAAATTGGAGTGTTGTTATCAGAGGCTAATTCCATAATTGTCAAAAATCATGGCAATCTTGTTTTCATAGCCTCATTTTTTATTCCTTATGCTTTCCTTTAAAGTCACATGACATATTCCATTTTTCTTCATAAAGTTTGCAAGTTCCATACTGGTCAAACTATCTTCATTATCATTCATTATCATATCTGTAAAACCGTGTTATTTGAACTATTTTTATAGGTTGTGTACAAAGTACTACAATTCATGGCATCCATATTTATCCACTTTCAATGAGCATCAGTCAAAACCAGGAACATTTTCTCATGAAATGGGCCAGCATATTCTACATGCAGTATAGATCACAGCCTCTCAGGACATTATCAAGGGCAACAGTCTCCAACCTTTTTTGTACCAAGGACTGGTTTAATGTAAGAGAATTTTACATGGACTGGCCATTGCACTCTCATAGAAATAAAGCATAATAAAGTGCATAATAAATACAACTCACTGTAATGCAGAATTAATGGGAGCCCTGAGCTTGTTTTCCTTCAAGAAGATGGTCACATCTAGGGGTGATGGGAGACAATGAGACCAGAAGTGTGTTCCTTATATCCAGTCTACTCCATAATTTTTTTTTGGTTTTTGTCATTGCAGAAAACCCGACTTCACAAAGATAGGATATTGAAAATGGAAGCAGGGTTTTCACTGCTTATTCTAGCAACTTTCTAGGTTTATAAGAGCAATATTAAAATCTGTCACTGTTATCTGTGGCTCTGTTCAGATTTATTGAGCAAGAGGTTGAGTGGTATGGTCGAGAGGTACGCAAACCTCTTAACTGATGCTCCTGCTACTGCTGCCAGAGATCACTCTGACTCTTCACTCTCGTTTCTCTGTCTCTCATGCATACACACAGTCACATACACACACACACACACACACACACACACACACACACACACACACACACACACACACACACACACACACACACAGTCTGTTCTGCTTTCATGTATGCATTCACTCACACACGCAAACAGAAACATACACATACGCACTCACACTTTTTTCCATTTCATTTATTTTTATTTTACACTCACTAAACAGCAAAAGCACTGCTTAATGAGAGTAAAATAATGTCTGAATTGATCTCACTGTTCACTGTCTGTCATACACACATACACAGTCTCTTCTGCTTTCACATACACATACATTCTGGCTGATTCACAATCGAAAACTAATAAAATAAATGAAGTCGTATAGATACCACTGAATAAACCAATTTATTGAGATTTAGCGCTTCGTCAGGCATTCGCCACAAGACTTCTTCTGAATCAATTAAACTTGAATGTCCTAACAAATTAAATACACCTCCAATCATGTCACATGTTAAAAATTAATCCATACATTGGTTAAGACCTTTGAATTGAATTTAAAATGCAAATGGTGTAGACAAGTTGATATTGTTAATATCAAATTATGATCATAAAACCAGACTTGTACCGCATGAACACCTATCAAATGGACAAACAATAAAAATGTATGTAGTTATATATTATATATAAAAATCTACAAACATCTACTCAGAAAAGAAATTAAGTGAATTATCATTAACTAAACCACTTGTTAGAAACTACCCCCCATAGATTTGAAAATTCATGAGCAATATTTAAATTCATGAGCAATATTTAAATTCATCAAACAAATATACTTCCATCAGTTGTATATGATGACGCCCCAGGCAACCCTACTCTTTTGAACCTAAGAAATATGAAACTCGGATGTGAGTTTCAAGTAACTAGACACAGACAGTGCATCATTCAATCCTAAATTGTTGGTAGCATTACATCTCAGTTGCCAAAGCAACTCTTTAAATTCTAATAGCAATTCCACTGGCCCTCCTCTCATGCCATCAATTTGGATTTGCTCTAAACCTGAAAATTTAAAATTATGTTGTAGTTGTTCCCATGATGTGTTTTGCTAGTGCATTATTGATGTTCCCCTTTCTAATGTTATATAAGTGCTGGTATATACGTTTGTGTAACATATTAATCGTTTTTCCAATATAGAATTTTTCACAAACTTGACATATTGCAATATATACCAAACACTTACTCTGACAGTTTAACTTCCTCTCAAGGTGCAACTTACCGTACCCCTTAATATGGATACATGTGGTCTCGTATATGAAAGGACATTGTGCACAATGCCCACATTTACACATCTGTCCCCTCCCTTTATACTCATAATTGCTTTCCAACAGATTCTTGATGCATCTGTCCCGTCTATATATCACACATGGTTTTACACCAAGCTTCAACTTACACATGTCATCAGTTGTGAAAACTATCCAGTTATTAAACAATACTTGTTTGATATAAAAAAATAAAGTGTTATAAGTAAGTATCATAGCGTCGGTATAAGGACTGTTCGTCACAACCTGTTAATTTGGCCTGGGGATCTCACCTGAAACCAGAACAGGGGTATTTCCTAAAGTACCTAAAAGGGGGGTAGAAATGCCCACTATTTCTTTTTTTATGACTTCATCCAATATTGGATCTATGAAGGTGACTGGATAACCTTTCTGATTGAGCATATCCCTCAACACTCTATTTCTTGAATAAATTTAGAGGACTCACTGACCATCCTAGAAATTCTGACACCCTGTCCTTTGACCAAAGACTTCTTTTGATGTGTCAGATGACTACTGTCAAAGTGCAACAGGGTGTAAGAATATGTGGGTTTTCTATATAGTGTGGACGAAAATTCTTTGTTCTGTAAATCCTTGACTATAGTAATGTCTAGGTAGTTGATGGATATAAGGTTACTCTCCATTGTAAATGTGAGGAACCCAGTGCTTGTATTCAAAAAATGATAAAATTCAACAAGTTGTTCCATTGTACCATCCCAAAAAATTAAAAGATCATCGGGAAACCTACCGTAGAATTTACAATGTTTAAACAAATCATGTTTAAAAACATAATTAAACTCCCATTGGATAAGAACAATATTAGCAATATTAACTAATATTAACAAGCCACTCCCATTGCAACTCCGACTTTTTGTTTGAAATGTTGGTTTTCAAATAATATAAAGTTATTTTGTAGAATTATTTCCATCAATGTTCTATACATAAGGATTCTAGAATGCCGCTCAGTAGAAAAGGAACATAAATAGTCGTAAAACATGTCAAGCCCTTCATCGTGGGGAATGGCAGTGAACAGGTCCTTGATGTCCATGGTGACAAAAATTAAATGGTCTCCACAGACATCCTGCCGTATCTTTTTAAGACAGTCCCATGAATCTTTGAGCACATGTATGTGTTGTTCTAAAACATGTTTCAACTTGTGGTCAATAAATTTGGCCAGATTGAATGTTTTGGAGGCTTTAGCATCCACAATGGGCCTAAAAGGAGGATTGTCAATACATTTATGGATTTTGGGGATGCCAAAAATGGTGGGGGTGCGAGGATACCTTTGTGTGAGGAAGTTGTGCTCACTGATAGAGATTTGTTCATTCAGCAATAAATCATTTAAAATATCAATATTTCTATAAGAAATATTTAATTAATTCTTTGAAATCTCCTCATATGACTCAGTGAACAAATGGGATAACATTTTCTCCACATACCTATGTTGCTCCATAATAATCAAACCCCCACCCTTATTGGGCTTCATAAACCTGATAGACCTATTACTGGCAATCTCATAAAGTAGTTTCATATCTGATACAGAAAGGTTATTGTACTCATCACAATATCTACCATGATGTAACCTTCTAATTTGTTCTGAAGAAAGTCTTTCAAAAACATGCATGGTCGGGTGTAAGGGGGGGTGGGGGTTGAAGGTTCTAGTTTTTTTACACTCAGAAGTGTTACTATATGGGATACTATTGTTAAAATGCATCCTCAGATTAAGTTTTCTAATAAACACTTTCAAATCAGGTAGTGCACATTCAACCCTAGATCTCCTGGTGGGTACAAAATTAAGGCCCTTTTGAAGCAAGTCAGCCCATGCTGGACTAATGTTCAAATCAGTGTAATTATACATTTTGAAATCATTAGCTTCATTCAATATAATAGTAGGGGTCTGAACAGGCTCTCCACCTATCACCTGTTCATATATCCCCTCCCCCTCCCCCTGTATGTCCGACCTCTGTTGGTATGAAAATCCTGGTAGTTGCCATTGTCTGACCCACCTTGATAATGTTGTTGCTGGTTCCGATTCTGAAGGTGTTCTGACCTTAAAGGAACATCTAAAGGGACATTATGTTCATTTAAATCACTATTAGTATCGTCCTCACCAATAGGGAGCCCCCCCAGGATTAGCATCAATTCCTTCAAGATGTCCTCTTTTGAAATTACTATTCACCAAAGGATAGGCCCCTCCTTGCTCATAATCCACTCTATCTCTATCTAATTTTTTCCTTTTCTTATTTTTAATGGATGTAATAATTTTGTCCACATTTACCAAAATTGCAGTATAATTATTCACTTTAGACTGAAATAATAAATCATTGTGCAAGCCATCATTGATACAGTCAATTTTAGTTTTTAAATAATGCATTTTTTTTATCATTGTCCCAAACTAAATCATCCAGGAGTTCACAACCATGTTTATTAAACATCGCTGTCAGTTCATTACATAAATCAGACCTTGCAACAGTACCTGTAGGGTATTTCCATGTCCTAAGTCCTTTTGGTATCTGTTGCCTCCATATACATTCTTTTAAGTAGCAGTTTTCCACCTGAAGCTTCAAGACGTCTCTCTCGTACTCTTTCAATTGTTGATCAATGGTACCACAAACCAGTCTGTTGTTGTCTCTACCAAAATCGCATTCAACACCTTCATTAATCCACTCAGCAAAAGAACGGAGAATAGTGCCATTAAGCCTCCTATTCACGGCATTGTTGTTAGTGCTTCCTGTACCCGTAGAACCAATCCCAGAGCCACTTGCTAGCAGTGACGCGTAAATGGGACTACCCTGCCCTGGTGGCCTGTGTGTGAGTTCCTGACTGGCCAAACATAGTCTGTACAACTGGCAGTTTTCTCCCAAGGCTGACAATCTGTAATTGTCAGCGCCTCGATAAGCGCTGACAAGTTCCCAATTGATGCATTAAGCTGTTGTAAGGGAACATACATTCTGCTTTCTTGTATGCATTCACTCACACATGCACTCCACGCAGACAGAAACATAAACACACTCACACATACATACATACATTAAATTTTTTGTTTCACTCCCTGCCTTAAAGTTTCTGTGCAGCCCAATATCAAATGACCACGGCTTGGTGGTTGGGGACCATTGCTCAAGGATATAAATGTGAATTTAGTGTATATAATTAAAAACCTATCACCTAAACCTATCAACTGAAAGCAGCAAAATGCCAATGACATACCTCTAATGAGGTAACCCAATTCCATCTCATTTCTCCTAATACGAATGACATACCTGAAATGAGATAACCCAATTCCACCTCACAACTCCTAATGCCAATGACATACCTCTAATGAGATAACCAATTCCACCTCACTCCTCCTAAGTTACATGCTACCACATGCCTCGTCCATCTCTCATCTACTACCATAGGTCCACTTCTCATCTACTACCATAGGTCCACTTAGCTTCTTCTACTTTCACTGTGTACGTATACATATATATATATATATATATATATATATATATATATATATATATATATATATATATATACACACATACACATATACATATGCACCATATCTCTTAACCTCTTAGAGCAAGAAATCTGGGCAATGTCTAAATGGGGGACAAAGGCCTTTCATAAGGGAACTAAATGTGATTATTTCCATGAGGTGGAACCTTGGAATAAGAGAAAGCTTGTACCAATGCACTGAGGAGGAATTAAAGAGCTGTTGATGGCAGATGTTTGTATATCTCAGAGGTTAAACCATCACTGCTTGGGGTTTTTATTGGCTTCAGCTACTTGATAACAGAGATAATTTCTGATCTTGTTATAGGGTTTGTAGGTTTTCGGTATCTGGGAAGTAACTTGAATTGGCATATTTTTTTGAAAACATACTTTAAATTGAGTTAATAAATTGTTAATGATCATCCTAGTTCCATTATTATTTTGGGCACAAGCCACCAATGGAGTGTCTTCTACCCCCCTGATCTAGCCTAGACTGCATTTGTGGAGAGATCTCATAATACTGAAGATGTAATCTGTACAACACTAATTCAGTCATTTTATTGAAAAGAGGTATCTGAGAAGTGACTGGAAATCAGCAGAGCATAGTAGTTAACTATTCTGGTAATTGATCATGCACACACACACACACACACACACACACACACACACACACACACACACACACACACACACACACACACACACCACGTTCAAGATCCACATACCAAAACCATTCAGAAAACTCACCTAACCACTTCTAATGTGGGGAACAAGCCCCACACCATACACCCATAAAACTTACACAACAAGCTCTGATATTACACTTACCTTGATTCAAGTGCCATTTGGGACACAGATTTGCAGTATCACACATTTTGCACAACACACACTCACACACACACACACACACACACACACACACACACACACACACACACACTCACACACACACACACACACACACACACACACACACACACACACACACACACACACACACACAGGCACTATTCACACCTTTCACACATATCTGGCATACCTTCTGGCAAACACATCCTAATACGCACTGCATATCTCACCTGCACCCATTCTTCATGATCTTCCTCACCAAACATATACTGCAACCCTTTCTTGCACTTAAACACAGCATGCAACTGATCGATCACTCTGTCACACAAAACACATGATTTCAACCATGCTGCCTCTACCTGCTTTCACACACCTTAAGCTTCTGATCATTCACTGCAAACCACTCTTTCAATTGCTGTCTCAGAAGACAGACATCTCACACACAAAAACACATACAGGCCCACACACACACACACACACACACACACACACACACACACACACACACACACACACACACACACGCTTATTATAATTCTTAAAACTGTCCATCATCATCTACTGGCTTTTGGAGCAGTAACAGTTCTGATATTACCAGTGTGTTGCTTAATAACCTGCAGTAACCCTCCGTTTTCTTAATTGTCCCATTAGCAGCCTCTATAGTTTGACCATTCAGGACACTGGTGTCCACATGGATGGTCATATGTCAGAATTCCTTTCTTTTTGACATTTCCTTTGGTTGTATGGGAGGGCCTTCCCACTTGTAATCCTGGAACTGTCTCCATCCCTACAGGTTCTTCTTTTCATCTTTTTCTCATCTGAGTCCCATTTTTACTGACTCTCCTATCAGTACAGCACTGATCTTTGTTCCATGCACATTCTGCCCTTTCTTTCTTCTCCTTCCTGGACCTTTCCCGTTCTTTCTTGCCCCTTTCAAATCTTATGTCTTCTTTCACTAGTATTGTATGTTTTAATACTTCCATAATCATATAGTTTCATTTTGAAAAAAATGAGCACGGGTCCAAAGCATACAGAGAAAAACAGACTTTTCTAGTGTAGAATTAAGTTTACAATTGTCACAGTTTGCAGTCCTGGCTGACCCCCGGTGATAATGAGACACAAGGGCAGCTGGAGTTTAGGAAAATAAAGTCTTCAGTCTACATTCTTTATTGATGAAAGCTTTAGGATTTGAGGTGAACAGATACTGATCATTGCTAAAGGTGGCCTCTTTTAGATCTGAGCTGTAGCTGTGGAATTTCCTAAAACGATGACTACAGCTATCATAACATTATGCACTGTGTAATGTTTATAGAACCTCTGTGTAGAAATTCTCTTTATTTAGGGATTTCTGGTAGCTGTCCTTAAAACGATTGCTTTGGGGTCTTTTTGATGAAACAAAATGAAAAGAAAGGCATGTTTTCTCAGTGTATACTTAGAGAGATGTAGCAGCAACAGTGGATATCTTATTTTGTCAGTTACAGTTGTAGGATACTTAGCCTTTTGATTTCAAATACTTTATCTGCGTACAGTGCAGTATTCTCACATTATGCAAATGGAACAATTTTGTTTGATCTTGTTAAATTAAAACAAGGTGCTTCAGTTAATAAAATGCTATGCTAAGCAATTTGTGTAACACTGATAATGGAAGTCTTGGCACTGGACGTTTGCCCTGTTCCAGACTATTCTTCCCAGAATGCTGTATCATGATTTAAAAGGCTTCAGTCTTGTTAGCAGTCAGCTAAAGTTAATTTTGTTTTTAATCCATCTATTATTTTAGTGAGGTTCATTTTTTTTATTTCATTGAATAATCTACATGTTGTTTGCTGATGTTTAATATTTTTACAGATGTGTTTGCTGCATAGACCAGGCAGGTTGTTTCTCTGAGTGCAGGCTCATGCTTTCCTTTGTACTAATGATGCCCTTCTCAGAGCACATGCATTACTGAGCAATAATACAGACAACCATGGAATCAAAGGATCATAAATCTGCACAGTATGCCCCACAAAATCCTTACAAGTGCAAAACTAGTTACTTAGCACTGCATCACAGACTATGCACGGTCATACCCTACCACTATAATTGAGAAGGTGAGCAGTCATTAAAATGTTTACTGTATTAAGACTGAAAGTTATACAAAAACTGGCAGTAACTCAATCCCCCAATAATATAAATATGCAAACAAAAAAACTATTTAAGACTCCTCCAAAAATACTTTATTAAAATGTCTTGTGTAAAAAAATAGATAAAATGCATAGAATACATTCAATGGTGATAAAATACATAAAATATATTGAGTGGTGAGACGTGCTTTCTATTGTTGCATTTCTTCACATCAATCCAGTGTTTTAGTTTCAACCTACTTACATGTCCATCTATGTCATGATGTCATAGATGAAACAGTCTAACCACTCAGTGTCTCAAAGGCCTATCTTTTAGTATGGCCTTGTAACATGTTGTCATTCAACACCAGAAAACTGTCTGCTTGCAATATGAGTTGTCAAAGATGCTCCCAAGGCTTCAGAAACACTGTGGCTGTGATTGTGCCTAGCCCTCCTCAGTTTAGTGAGCATGAGTGATGAGCCCCAATGCTCATTAACATGCATTTAAAGCGTGTGTAGGAGTATGGTGAAGCCATGGGGAAATATGAGCAGCACCAGTGCTTGTCCATGGAGCATGAGCCCCATGGGTGCTCTGTATGATCTCACGTGCACTGTTACAACAACAGAAACAAATTATCTGCAAGCTTTACAGGGTCATGAGGCTAGCGTGTTGATCTATTTTTTTTACCCAATGATTTAATGTATGTATATCTATCTATCTATCTATCTATCTATAGATAGATATACTGTATATATGTATGTATGTATATATCTGCGGAGAAGATAGCTTTTGGAAGGTACTAAGGAAATTAAGATAATTATTGTAGATAGTATGGCCACAGAAATAAAACAAACTTATAACATAGTCAAGAATGTAGTAGGGGGTGGTGATACAATCAGGTATGTGGAAGACAATAGAGAAGGAGGTATCTGACACGCAGAGGAAGGACTGTACTGCCAAGGGGTGGAGGTAAGTGTGGCAGTCGAGGACACCACTGGTTGTGATGTTGCGGGTGGTGATGTACTAGCCACTGGTGGTGGCATGACACAGTTGAATGGTATCAGACATTCTGATGTGGATGTTGCTGCATATAAATGTCAAATAACTTTACAAAAAAAAAACAAATAAAACAAAACATACATGGGTGGGGGGGGAGAAAAGTATGAAAGCAGTGACCAAACGCAAGTACGGCATAATCAGAGTCTGACCACTTTTCCAGTACTATACTGCAAAGGTCAGGAAACAACTACCCTGATGATGTGCCTATATGCAAACCCTATGGGAGTTAAACCCACAACCATTATCATGTGTATTTTTCACAGCACTTCATTTACAGGCTGAGCTACAGCAGCAGTCAGACAAAAGCCTTCAGAGAAACACACAGTAGTTGTGTGTCACACATTTGTAGAATAAAAGAATAAGAGATCCAAGATCAGCTCCTCAAGACACCACCTTTTTGATCTAAACTCATTGTCCACAGGGAAAAGCACTGGAATACTTTGCAAAGAGAAGTGCTCAGTAGTTGGCATTCATACCCTATTTTATTTGTGGCAAATGCCGAGCAGTAATATTCACCTCATGTGTGAGGGTGGTGCTGGGCAAGGCCAATATAAATAGTATATGATAGTGGTTGCAGATAATAGTTGGAGGTGTGAAACATGGCAGCTGAGCATTTTGCTATACGATGAGCATTGTCTGTGCTCTTCTGTTGTACAATGATATCAACACTGCTCTACGTGACCTGCCACTCACAGTATGACCTGAAAAGGTAAGTGATTTGGAAGCCCTACATAGAGATGTGTAAGGTGTGTTTATCTACTTTTTGACTAGATTAAAATGTGGAAATGGGAGTACAGGAAAGAAATGAAAAGGGGACACAAGCAGTTGGTAGAACAGAAGATGAGCAACTAGGGAATGAGCAGGATGAAGGCAGGGAAGGGAAGGTAAATATTTGTGCAGGTCAGGTACCCATCATGTATAAGGAGAAGGTAAGTTAGTGAGGGAAGGGAAGGAAGGGGAAGGTAAGAGGGTTAGAGTAGGTACTGAGGAAGATAGACAAGGCTGACAGAGTGTGGTAACACAATGAGGGAGGGGGAACACAAAGGTGAAAGAGACATCAGACAAACAAAAGGGGGACAATGGTGAGGGGAGGACTGTACAACAAACAGAAGTGGGCATTGACACAAAAGGGAGGGAACACCAGGATGGCGGGTAGAGTGGGGTTATGAAGCAGCAGTCCCTGCCAGCTGAGATCCAGTAGGATATTACTCACCACCACCATGGATACCATCACCACTGGGCCCTGTTTCAAATGATGGAGACAGTGCTGCACAAGGATGAAACTCAGCGAGTCACTGGAGGAAGGTCTCCATCTGGCTAATTCAGACATTTAACCTTCTGCTGATTATCACCCTCACAGTGTCTACCAGCTGTCAATGGGTGTCACCTGCACTGGTACTGATATGGATGGGTATAACAGTCCCAGCATTCACTGCAGACTTACCTGTAATGGGTGGTGCAGTTAGGGCAGGAGATGTGGAGATAACTGTTGCAGGCTGAGACCCAGATATTTTGGGCGCTGCTGCTGCCACCTGTGAGTGGCCAACATGCCTTCCTTTAAGGATGGATGCAGGTCATAATGCTACTGCATATAATATTAAAATAACTGGAGAGAAATAAAATAATGAACAAAATAAATGTATGTAATAGAAAGGATAATGACAGAGTGGGTGGGGACTAGAAACATGGAAATACAATGAAAAAATAAAGCTGATCTGTACTTGTCATATAATCAAGTTACAACTAATATACTTAACATCAAACCAATTTAACAAGGCTGTTAACACAGACAAGTGAGAAGGGGACTTGAATACATGGTCATTAACATCTGCATTCTGAAAGGTAAAGTATTAAAGTGATGAGCTACTTGGACAGATCAACAGGGGCTGCAGTTCAAGACACAGTAATGGAATATCTGAGACACATGCACATATACAAAAACAAATGCTGGTTAGACATACATACATCCATTATAGGTTATAAATGAAAAAAACAAGTTTCACAAAATGTTTGCTCATACATATTTGTTAACATCTAATGCTACAGTTTGTATAATGAGACTGACACCTCAACATCAAAATTATAAGAACACACATGGGAAAGGGAATCAAACCATGGGCATTATCACACTATAGGAGTACAACCTTAATGAAAAGCAAACTGATATTTCAGATAATCTCGAAAAAGTATGGATCAAGGAATGATTCTAGTGGCAGCTTCCTCTTTCAACTTTTTCTTTTGATATTCTTTTGTTAATTATAAACTTTTACTGTCTTTTATACAGCCAGTTTTTTTTCTGGTATGTTCCTCAAAAGATTTGTGGCTTTCTGGAAAACTACTGAGTACAGAAGTCATTAAATAATGACAGACTTTGAGTTCCAGGCTTCATATCCTTCAGGAAATGCATAATAATACAAAACCTGTTATTCTAGCAACTTTCTGAGTTTATAAGAGCAGTAATTAAAACTGTCCCTATTTTGGGGCCTTTGCTCCCCCCCCCAATTATTTTTGGCTTTGTCCAGATTTCTTGTGCTAAGAGGTTGAGAGGTATGATTGCATCAAGCGAATTTCTGAATGTATTGTAGAAGGATTTCACATCATAGATGCTACACGCAATTCATGAACTACTTCCTCATGGAACATTCACAGACATCTTAAGCATGACTTATTTTTCTTGCGTGCATACTGTTTATTTCTCTGCTGTCCATCACTCCTAGCAGTATTTCAATTCTCACTGGATTACAGCATCCATCAGATTGCTTACAGCTGGGCAAGGCTAACAGGTCAACTACAATTCAAAATTTGGTGCTAACATACCTCTGCTAAGTTGTTAAATGGCCTGATGAAATCCAGCCCTCCTGGCTCATTTACATGCAAAAGCACTAACCTTGAAAGTTTCTATTTCTTTTTTACTTGGGAACCCTGCTGTTTCTGCTGTCATTAGATTTCAACTCTGGAAATCCCCTGGGTCTTGCAACTATAGCAGTGATACATCAGGGCAGATGTTCAATATTCCCTAGTGCGTTCAGAAGATGCAGTCACAAGGTATAGGGGTTTTCTGATGATTTCTTCATCTACTGCAGTTGTGTCATTTTCTTTCGTCTGTTATTTTTTCCCTTTCATTATTGGCAAACCAAGTAAAAACAAACTAAGAACTGAAACAAAAGAAGAAAAAAACACACTGAGTCACAGAAAAAGAAAGTAAGTGCTTTCATTTACTTATAATCAGCAAACTTCATCAGACAAATGATAAAAATGATACAAAGCTTATATAAAAATACATTCAATGACATCACCACCCATTAATAAAATGATTATGATTCTGTTTCCATTAGAAGTATTCTGAAAATGAGGGCTCTGAACAGATAAATAAGTATGTGTGTGTGCATTTTTACATACACATGCATATTTGATTTATATTCTATTTGGATCCATATATTTCTTTTACATATAACAGTTTTTGAATTTTCTAATATAATTGATTTAACTATTTGTATGTGTATTTTGATGCTATTTTTGTTGTATGGTGATTATAGCCCTTTAAATGGAGGTTTGTCCTTTTATTAATGGGTGGTGATGTCATTGAATGTATTTTTATATAAGCTTTGTATCATTTTTATCATTTGTCTGGTGAAGTTTGCTGATTATAAGTAAACAAAAGTGCTTACTTTATTTTTCTGTGACTCAGTGTGTTTTTTTCTTCTTTTGTTTCCATTTCATTATTGCCAGCTTTAAGGTTAATTGAAATTAGGTGATTGCCTAGGGCACTGTGCTTTGAAGGGGACCCTTTTTGTTTATAAATGGTTTTCTGCTGGATTCACGGTTCTGCTACTTTACCGTAACTGGTCATAGCTCAATTTTCTACTTGTTGACTGGTTCCCAGCAGTGCAGGTTTGAAGCATTCAACAAATAACTTCCTGTAGTACATTGGCAATTGTAAAAAAACAATCTGGGCTGCTAGTGTTGTTTCACGCCACTGTAGTAAGTTGAAAAATGTGTCCTCATTGTTTGTACAGAAAAATTTTTTGTTCAGGCAGACTGTTATTTATTTTGTCAGAATTGATTATGTTAACATTTCTAAAAGACTGTGTTTACCATGTCCAATTACAACTCTTCAGTCATTACTTGTTAGGTAAGGTTTGAGGTTGCCACACTAATGTCTATGAATCAGGAGATTTTATTCACTGGTGTGTACGATGTCCCCATTTATTTCATTTTTGTAGCAGAAGAATGATGATTTCCTAAAAGAGGCAGCACTGATACATTTCTAAGTGGAATTTAAACTTTTGGGATGTGGGCATGTCAAAAACCTGCCAGTATCAAATTAATAATATTAGTAATTACTGATGAAGCCTATATACTGCGGTGGTGGTGCTGCGGTAGCGTTGTTGCCTCATAGCAAGACGTTGTCCCGTTCGATTCTCAGCTGGAGCGTCTTCTGTGTGGAGGCATACGTGAATGGGGCATGCCTTCATTGAAGGTTGTGCATCAGGGCTGGTAACCCGATACGTAAAAATTCACTACCAATCATTAGCGGACCGGAGTTCCGCTGTGGCGACCCCTAACCGGGAAAAGCCGAAAGACACAAACAAACAAACTGATGAAGCCCATACTACATAAGGGGATCTTGCTATACCCAGACTATTATTTATTTATTTATTTATTTGAGTGTGGGGGAGATAAAACATACTTGATGGGAATCTGCATCTGCCATTATTCTGTGAGTTTTGTTTCCTTCTTTGTTCCCTCCGAAATAGATAGAGAACAACGCTTGCCATTTTATGTGTTTCAGCACGATTATATAATGCAACTTTAAAGTGTAGGCCAGATTTACTTAACAGTGCACTAGGAATCTAGGGATACTTTATAGTTTTCTGATATAAAAACAGGATTTTTTGCTACTGCATTGAATTATAAGAAGTCTGTATGCTCTCAGTGTGTTCTTATACACAACCAAATATTGGGTTCTATGATTTAAGACACTCTGTTATGATTCTGAAAAAAATAAGAGTTTGAGATGTACAGGTTATGGTAATCCCAAATTATATATTTGCTAATTTCACTTACCGTACTTTCACACTAGAATGTTACAGTTTTTAACTTTATACAACTGCACTATAATATGTTGCGGACAGCATTTCCACCATTCAGCAAAACATATTGATACTCCAGCAAGGAGGAATTTGTCCCAGGCTAGTTACCATTCCAGTCTACATTGTTGAGCATTGAACCCACCTGGACTACCTCAAATATTATTCACCACTCCTGGCTGCTACTATGACATTATATGGGGATATGATTCTGCCCAGCATTCAAATATGTGTGTGACCCAAAGTCACCCCAGTCACCCAAAGAAGATGACTGGTGCCTCTTGGTGGTGAATGTTTCTTCACATTTAAGTTAAAGCTTTAAAAAGTTACTTAACCAGACAGTGGCCATGAACTGTCCCCAAAAGATGCACCTTTTCCTAGTTGGCTTATACAATGGTCATCATTTTCTAAGCACAATGACATTAACCATCTTCACAGAATCACACCACTTTGCCACAAATGTGATAACACAATGATTTTTGTAAGTGCTTTTGCAGAGATAAGCAAAGTTTATATATGGCGAGAGAAGCAATTAGAATACTGCAAATAGAACAACTCCTTAGATTAAAATATTAATAATGTGAAAAACAAAAGTATATATATATATATATATATATATATATATATATATATATATAGTATGTCTCTACATTTCCCCAGGAAATAATACAGAAACCCTAGAAAACATCCTCTCTTGGCTATCTGGTAGCTTCCCTCAAGAAACCATTGTTATAGGGGACGTTAACATTGACTGGTATAATTGTTCCTCAGAAACTCCAGCTACACATGTAAATTTACATGGATTTACTCAAATCATATCCTCTCCAACAAGAATTAGCAAACCTAACAACAAGGAAAGTATCCTAGATTGGATGCTTCTTAACAGCCAACCCCATATGTATAGGGCAGGCATCCTACCTGAAGACATAAGTCACCATTTTCTTACCTACATTATCAGGTGTAAAACTGACATCCCTTTCAGACCCACCTACAAGACAATTAGGAACAACAAAAAATTCAACCCGACTAGTTTCCAAAACAAACTCAAGGCATGTAACTGGACCAAACTAAAACAACTTCCACTTGAAGAAGCTGCACTAAGTTTTAACACCAAATTTCTTGACATCCTTGATACCCATGCACCAATACACTCTATAAGACCCAAAACTAAAACTGTGCCATGGCTTTTTAGTGAAACCTGACAAAAGATCTCACTTAGAAACAAGGAATGGGCAACCTGCGAACCACTAAATCCCTGTTAGACCAACTTAAATATAAAGAACTAAGGAACAACACAAAAAGGTCTATAACCCTCGATAAAAAAAACTATTACTACCATTTACAACAGAAACATCAAAACAATCCACCGGAATTTTGGGCAGGTATTAATAAACTTATTCACCCTGGACAATCCACTACTCCTACCCCTGCAGCTACTAACCAAAAGCCCTCAGAGGACATTGCTAATACCTTCAATATTTTCTTTACAGAAACAATTCAATCACTAGCAAGCCAACTAAATACCAGTACTACATGTCCAAAAGCCACCATAACTAAGCCAATACCCCCCTTTAACTTTCAACCAGTCCCTACAACCCTAATCCATACTCTACTTAAGAAACTAAAACCAACCAGAATTGCAGTGGAAAATATCCCAGCTGAGTATCTAAAAATAGCAGCAGATGCCATAGAGTACCCAGTCTCTATACTAATCAATAGAATTATATCAGAAGCCACTATCCCCTCCATTTGGAATATCTCCCATGTCATTCCACTCCACAAAGGGGGAAGCTCCACCAAATTTTCAAATTACAGGCCCATAGCTATCTTATCACCTCTGGCTAAAATTATGGAAAAGTGCATCCATAAACAACTCCTGAACCATCTCATTCAGAACAGTCTTTTGGCCAACTCACAACATGGCTTCAGACCATCCCACAGTATAACCACTGCTCTTCTCTCCTTCTGCAATGTTATTAATCAAAACTGCAACAGCAATAAGCTAGCTTCTCCCCCCTTTCTTGATCTTTCCAAAGCCTTCAACATGGTCAGTCACCAATTACTCATACACACACTTGAAAATATCCCCCTAGAGGTCCAAGCTATCCAGTGGTTTAAATCTTACCTGTGTGGCAGACAACAGGCAGTCCTGTGGCAGAATAAACTATCTACACTTCTTCCCATCACCACTGAGGTCCCTAAGGGATCAATACTAGGACCCCTATTATTTTCCATATTTATTAATGACCTCCATAAGGCCATTCCAACAGCCACATGCATGCAATATGCAGATGATTCTATTTTGATTTGCACTGCTATTTCCCCCTTAAATCTGCAGGCTCTTTCCCAAAATGTATTTAACACAGTAGAAAATTGGCTATGCAATAGATGCCTCCTGCTAAACCCCAACAAAACAAAGCTCCTGTCTCCCCCACTCGCTAAAACCCCCACCTTGACTATAAAGTCTAGCAATGGCATTGTCATAGTCCCAGAACCCTGCACCAAACTCTTAGGTGTAATTATTGACAATAACCTCAAATTTGACACGCACATAAATCAAACCATCAAAAAAGTTAACAAAAAACTTGGCTCACTATACAAAATCAAACCTTTTCTCACTCCCACAGCTAAGACGGTTATTGCCCGGACACATCTACTTTCCACCCTCCTCTATGCATCCCCCCTCTTCACTAACCTAAGTAGGTCCGAACTAAATAAACTCTCTACCTGCTTTAATCATATCGCTAGATTTGCTACCGGATCCACATATTGAACACACCACTGTTTGAACTTACAGACTCTAGAATGGCTTGAACTGCATAACCAAATTCAGTTCAATCAGTTAATAGTAGCCCATAAAATGTTATATCATCCAGAAAACACTCCTATACTGACAAACATTATCACCCCTTACAGTAAATTTAAAGAGCTACGCTCATCCAGCAAAATTCTAGTTCAAACAATCAGTACCAACAACTCAGCAGGAGATTCACTCTATGCTAACTCTGTTGGCAAAGCCTGGAACTCACTTCCTGTTGAAATTACTTCCATGCCTATTATAACCCAATTCAAGAAAAGCCTAAAACAGTACCTAAAAATGAGATGGCTTTGCCACTATACTAATCCTAACTAACACACGCCACATAATGATGTCATAAATAAGTCTTTTATTCAACTCCATATTGTTTTCCAGTTTGAAGAAAGTAACACTCTATTTTTGTATAATGCTGAAGAAAACAATCTGTGTATCTTTAACAATGTTTTTCACTGTGTATATTTGTTTCTAAAAAGTTTATTGTCTTAATAAGTTTATAACAGTTCTTAAAGTTATAAGTGGAGCTTTTCTCCCCGGGCCTCCACTGAAAATGGACATGTATCCAGTCGGACTATCCCGGTCAACAAAAGTAAAATAAATAAATAAATAAATGTGACATTGTTTTTGCAGGCCATCTACCCTCACACTTCCTTTTATCAGTGAATACATCAGCATTGTATCCAGTAGCACAAGCCAATAATATTTGAGAAGAAATGTAAATTGTAGACCAATATGTGTGTATGTATCTGAAGCTATCCAAGGGCTTGCACAAGTGAATAAATACTGAGCATGTGTGAGCCAAACTGCCATTTTGTAGTTAGTTGTTGAGATGTAAGCATGTATGTATATAAGGTCTGTCTGTTAACTAGTTTGCTCATATTTAATGATGCTGCTATCCATCCTGAACTGTTTCTATGTATTAAAGCATCTAAACCCCCCCCCCTGCTTGTCATATGTGTTAGAGACGAACGAGTGACATGGTGACAGAAGTGGGATGTTGAAAAGGACATGGTGTCAGAAGCGGCATGGCTAAAGGGTATAAAGTTAGATGCGGCATGGCTAAAATGACTAGAGGAACTTGCTTGGAACTGGTGGAATATAAAGGATTGAATTGAATACTTCACAAAACAGGTCAGAAACGAATTTCAAATACTGAAACTTGCTCAGCACTATTTCTTATTGGTAAAATATGAAATGAGACATACAGAACAGTCTAAATAATATTCGCATAAACTGATATGTACAATATTGATAAAAATATTCAAATTACTACAGAAAATGTTTGAAATAAAGTCTGAATTGCGTAAAATGAATAAAATCAGGGGAAAGAACCACGTTTTTGTAAACCATGTATTTTTCGTATTAAGCAAAGATATCCGAGTTATCAGAAGTGTATAAAGTGTTCACATGTTTGTGCAGTGTTACAGTAAAGTTATTTTGCAAAAGTACAGCCATTACAGGGCATATTTCACAGAATACAGCAATTACAGAGCATATTTTGCAAGTACAGTTATCTCAAAGAGCTTATTCTGTATTTGAATGTTATTACAAGCTCACAGAACAGTTTGTGCATACATAATTACAAGGGCCATTTCTTCAGTATGTTTGTGTATACTTTGTGGGCATGGCAGATGGATTTTGAAAGCTCAGTGCATTTGTATTTGACAGCAATATTGCTGAGAACTGGAGAGTGTTTGAGCAAGAGTACGACATTTTCATACAGGCTGCATTTTATGATAAAGATGACTGTAGAAAGGCATTTATTCTACGTAATTTAGCTGGGTTAGAAGCCATAGAAAGGGAACGTTCAGTTGTGTATGCACCTGCTGTATACCAGAGAGGGGGGAAAACCATCATATTGTTGTATAGGCTGAGTCAAGGGAGGACCCTGAGTGCTTAAAAATGTAAATTTAGAGAAATGTATAACCCCCAGACAAATGTTATAATGGAAAGGCACTTAATTTACATAAGGAATCAAAAGCCTGGTGAAACTTTTGCAGTATATATAACTGACCTGAGAAATAAAGCTAAAATGTGCAGATTTGGTGGTTTAAGGGATGAGTTGATAAAGGACAGACTTGTGTGTGGTATAAAAGATGATGCTGTGAGAAAGATTATCCTTTCTGACAATAATTTAACTTTGAATAAGGCCATTGAGATTTCTCTGATATATGAGCTCACAGAAAAGCACATATGCTTACAAATGAGAACAGCTTTAGAAGGCAGAGTGATAAAGCTCAGTGGATAGCATGAAGCACGTAATTAAAAGAAACAGGGCCAAGCACATGGCAGCAGCTGTAGCCCCTGCAGCACTCACTAGTAAACCTGAGAACTTTCTAGCAAATTCCAGCATTTGCACAGTCTCAGTGAAGCATAAGAGTGAGTCAGCAAAGTCAAACCCAGTTTCATTGCCAACTGTCGTAATTGTGGTGAAAGTCATGAATCCAAAAGGGACAAATGTTTAGCTTTTGGTCAACAATGCCACAAATGCAATAAATGGAATAATTTCAAAAGGTTTTGTAATTCAAAAGATCCACATTCTTTCATTAAAAGGGAACATTTTAAGAAATGATTTGATCAAGTAGAAAGCTCTGGAATAGGGTTGCAGGCCACTCTTTATGTGGATGGTGTGTCAGTGCTTCTTGAAACAGTTAATGCAGTAGATTTAAAGGCAAAGAATGAAGTATTTTGTACTGTTCATATAAATGGCAAACCCACAGAGCTCAAAGCTGACACAGGTTCCAAGTGCAATGTTATGTCTGCAGAAACTTTCATGAGAGTGTGTCATGGTGAAAGGCTTGATTTGGCAAGGTGTGTGTGAAGCTTGTTGCTTATGGAGGTGAAGAAATTCAAACCAAAGGCTCATAGTGCTTTCATGTTACTCTGCTGGAAGAATCTACGACTTGTTACTTTAGGTGGTCAAGAGGCACGTCCAATCACTATTAGGGCCCAGAGACAGTTTGAAAATGGGACTGCTTTCATTTAATAAGGAAGTCCACCATGTTAGCTTAAAAGACCACTACTCTAATTTTGCCCTGTACATTTTTCTACCTATGCTGACCTTTTCAAAGACAAACTAGGCAAGCTTCCAGTTGTGTACTCCATGAAGTTAGACCCAGAGGTCAGTCCAATTATAAGGCCAGCACATACAATTCCAATAGCAATGCAGGACAGAGTCAAAGCCGAGCTAGATAAAATGGTGCAATAAGGTGTGATTTGTCCAGTTGAAACTCCAACTGACTGGGTATCTTACATGGTGGTAACTCATAAGAAAAGCCCAGATGACATCAGAATATGTATTGATCCATGAGATTTGAACAAAGTGTTAAAATGACCTCATCACCCAGTGTGCACAATCGAGGAAGTCACAGCCTTGATGCCATATGCCACTGTTTTTCTGTCCATTTTGGCAAATTCAGCTGGACAAGAAATCATCATTGCTCACTACTTTCAGTACTCCGTTTGGCAGGTACAGATTTCTGAGACTGCCATTTGGGATAAATTCTGCAAGTGAAGTTTTTCAACGTGCAATGGAGCAAATTTTTTCGGTATATCCTTGTGCTATCATTGTTGATGACATACGAGTGGGAGGTCATGATGAAGCAGAGCATGAGAGAAACCTCAGACAAGTTCTAGAAAGGACACATCAAGTAAATCTTAAGCTGAATCCACACAAATGCAAATTCAGGCTACAAGAAGTTACTTATGTTGATCATTTATTTACGAGTGCAGGCTTATGTCCAGACCCTTCTAAGCAAACAGCCATTCTCCAGATGCCAGCTTCTGACAATATTCAAGCCCTACAGCTTTTCCTTGGCATGGTTAACTAACTAAATAAGTTTATTCCAGACTTGAGCCAAATATCAGCACCACTCAGAGAGCTGACACGTAAAGATGTAGCATGGTCTTGGTTAGGGCAACACCAAAGAGCATTTGAGATCCCAAAACAGATAATTGCTAGTCCACCAACTCTCAAATACTGAGATGTTCACAAACCAGTTACACTTTCCTTTGATGCTTAAAAATTTGGTCTTGGTGCAGTCATTCTACAAGAGGATCAACCTGTTGCCTGTGCACTGAAAACTCTTATCCAAACTGGCATGCAGTAAGCCCAGATTGAGAACGAGCGTTTGGCAATTGCTTTTGCATGTTCGAAGTTCCATGATTATGTTTATGGTAGACCTATCCAGACTGAAATAGACCATGAACCTTTAGTCACTATCTTGAGAAAGCCTATCCATTCAGCTTCAGCCTGTCTGCAAAGCATGATACTGAGATTGCAAAAGTATAATTTCAATCTTGTCTACAAGAAAGGCAAATTTCTTTATCTTGCTGATACTTTATCTAGATCGCCCAGAAACATCACAGAACAGTGTGAGAATGAGAGCCTTGATTTTGAAGTCATGGAAGTGAAACATTTTTCTTCCACACATCTTAATGAGCTGAGAGATCATACAGCCATAGATCCAGTTTTACAAAGGCTCAACCACTTTATCAATCAAGGATTGCTGTCAAAGATATCCAGTTTTCCTCAAGAGGTGCAACCTTATTTTCCATACAGAAATGAGATTTTATCTGACAAAGGTATCATTATGAAAGCTCCGAAAGTAATTGTTCCAAAGTTCTTGCAACAAGAGTACATTACTATCTTGCATTGTGGTCACCCAGGAACTGAATCTACCAAAAGAAGGGCGAGAGGATTAGTATTTTGGCCTTCTATGTTACAAGACATTGAGAGAGAACTTTCATCTTGTTCAGTGTGTAATAGTACTAAGCCACATCAACAGAAGGAGCCACTTCAGCTAAACCAGATTCTGGAACTACCTTGGTCAACAGTAGCCACAGACATTTTCGAGTGGAATGGTCAACATTATTTGGTGTTAGTAGAATCTTACTCTAATTGGTTTGGGATTTTGACCTACTTCCTAACCTAGCATCCAGTACTGTCATTGCTAAGATGAAACATCATTTTGCAGTCCATGGTAGTCCACAAAAAGTTATTTCTGGCAATGGCACGCAGTTTACAAGCCAACAGTTCAAAAGACTTGCTGAAGAATGGGACTTTACTCATGTCACAACTAGTCCATAGTTTCTGCAGTCAAATAATTTGGCAGAACGTGCAGTTCAAAGTGCAAAACAGTTACTACAGAAGTCAAAACAAGATAATAGTGATGTTTTCCTGAATCTCAGAAATGTTCCTCATGATAAACATCTTGTTTCCATCTGCTCAGAGATTTCTGTCGAAACAAACCAGAACCACATTACCAATCAGTAGTCAGTTGTTGGTTCCCTGTGTCAAGAACAACAGGTCAGTGAAAACCAATCTGTTGAAGTGTTTAACCCAGAAGTCCTACTATGATAAGACCAGCAAACCGCTCAGTCCATTACGAAAAGAAGTAAGGATGCAAACGTCCAATGATTATGATCAAATTGGTGTCATGAAAAATATTGGTCCAGAGCTGAGATCATACATTGTGAAATCAGAAGGAGCAATTTTTAGGCAGAATTGGAAACATTTGTGACTGGCGTCTGAGCCTATGCCACAGGACATAGCCTGTGAGAAAGACTCTTTATCTCAGAGTGAGTTGTCCAGTGTTCCAATTCTAGAGGAAGTTCCAGAGAACATTCATGTTCCTGTGATGAATCCAGAAGTTGCTGATACGAGTTGTACACCACAGACTGTCCCTGTTGCTAAATTTGGTCCCAACTGTTATATTACGAGATATGGTCAAATCTCTAAACCCTGCAATAGAAATGAAGCAACTTGGACATGAACATTGTATTTTGCTTCCAATGTATATAGTAATGTATGTCTATCTATGATATTGCTTTGAATAAAGGCCAATCTTTTTAAGAGGGAGGATGTAGATCATTGTGTGTGTATGTACCTTTAAGAAGCTATCCAAGGGCTGGCACAAGTGTATAAATACTTTGCACTTGCGAGCCAGACTGCCATTTTGTAGTTAGCTGTTGAGATGTAAGCATGTATGTATATAAGGTCTGTCTGTTAACTAGTTTGTTTGTATTTAATGATGCTGCTATCCATCCTGAAGTGTTTCTATGTATTAAAGCATCTAAAAGAAAACTCAGCCGTCTTGTCATATGTGTTAGAGATGAACAAGCAACATAAATCTACCTCAATACAGCATTTCCTGACAAATGTATCAATCATTAGTTTGTTTAACCCTTCAGAACTCAAGACAGCTAAGAAATAAAAAAAAAATGTTCAGTGTAGCAATGTAAGTTGGGTACATCATTTGTAATAAATGGCTATATAGTTTAATTGGAATGACCCAATTCATTATGCGTTTTATATATTTTTGTTTCTTTATACCTTGAAAATTTCATTGCCATGAATTAAAGCTCAAAAAAAACCTTCTGTATTTTAAAAGATCTACTGAAATTGGGAGTTGCCATAGCCATTGCAATATCTCAGAACTTGGTGCCTATATTACAATCAGTGAGGAGGGATTTCATGTGCTGCTCATTCTTGCAACATCGAACCAAATGACAGCTGTGTCCCAATGGCTCATACTAGACTTTCTACTACAGAGGCCTCTGACTACTTTTAAACTGTCTTGTTCAGTTGATTTAGCAGCTCATTAGCTTAGGCTTGACAGCACAGCATTATTCATAACCAGTTATGGTAGGTGATCAGGGTATTTTGCTTACTCTGGGGGATCTTCTAAACCATGCCTCTCGTCTATAGCTGATCTCTGTCCTGTCTTTCATAATCTTTATTTTTCTGGTAAATCGGTGAGGATTATAGCCGGTCAATAATGCCAAATATTACAGTTTTGTACTTCTTAGTGTTCAGAAACTGCATATTGATGCAAAACCTGTTGTTCTATTAAATATTTAGTGAATTAGAGTTATATTTAAAAAAAAAACTGCTTTCTAATTTTAAGCTTTTGTCCCTCATCATTTTTTTAATTTGTCCCTGATTCTTGCAATAAGAGGATGAAAGATATTTTGTTCACAGTTGGATGAGATTTATACAACAATGTACAGTAACTATACCTGCACTGGGTGGATATGGGGGTTGTCTGTGGATGAAAGTAACTTACCATCTGGTTGTTTACTCTATAAACAATTTGGCTTTGCAGGACTAATGTGTATTTATGTCACATAAGTTGGAATGTGTGTGGATATTGTTTATGTGAAGCAAAGTTGAACTTGCATAGCTCTCCACTGTCTCTGATTTTGTATATATATTTTTGGTCTGTTCCTCATAAAATGTGTGATTTCTGACAAATCATTGAAGATTGTAATAACTAAATAATGAATACATTTCAGTTTCGACTTCATATCCTTCAGAAATTGCCCACTAATGCAAAAAAAATATATGTTATTCTATCAACTTTCTAAAGAATTTTTTTCTGATTCTGGGCCTTTGTCCTTATTATTATTTTGGCTTTGTCCCTGATTCTTGCATTAAGAGATTGAGTGGTATTATCTATTGTCATAATCAGAAGATACGTACACAGCAATATGGCTACCGGATGGGGGTTGTTTGTGGATGCAGCTAACTTACCCTCTTGTTTGCTTACTTTAAACAGTCTAGCTTGGTAGGATTACTGTGAATGTGTGTAAAATAAGTTAGAATACTTGGGCTGCTGAGTGTTTGTGTGACCCAAACTTAAAATACATTATTATTGTTTTAATGATTTTTTATTTTTACTACTATCAGACATCTGAGGTGTACTCAGTCCATAATAGGGTTATAATTAGTGGGAATAGGGGATTCTATGGATGAAAATGGTTGATTCTGACTTTGCAGGACTAGTCTGCAATTGTGCAAAGCAAATTGGAATACTTTATTCTTGTCATTTTTTTTAATCATAATTGGATGTCTGAAGTATACATAATCAAGTGGCAGAAACTGGAAAATTGGTGGATTATAATGGCAGCAGTTCATAAATCAGGAAGGTGAATAAAAACAAAGAACATTTATGCATGGTATAAAAAAGTGTGTGTTTGTGTGCCTATAGTTTGAAAACTATCCTATGACCAAGGAACACTTAATGCACCACTGGGGACATGCACTTGCCATAGCGTCCTGTGGAGTTTATCATATCTGTATTTTGTCAGTCATACTATATCATCTTCTTATGTGAGGTTATCTTCTTATGTGAGTTGCATGTGGCATGAATGCCTCACTGTCTCCCCCCTTTCTTTGCTTCTTTCTCTTCACTTAGGCTTCATTCCATGCATTAGGACTGAAACCTGCTAGGCATCCTCAATACCCTTTGAATGGCTCACAGGCAGATTTGTGACTTTCAGTTTTCAAAAACATTTTGCAGAAAAATAAAACAGGGATCATGAAAAACATTTTCTCATCCTTGTTATAGGTGCAAAGCATTTTACTCTAACCAAAGAGTGACTACACCATTGTTAACAATTATATTCAACTCAAATATCACCTTGGTGACATGAAATGATCTTTTTGCCTAACAGTATCCCTGCAGACATAACACAATTTGGTCAATTTTTCTGAAAACCATAAATCACGCATGCAGTTTTTGCAAGATGATGTACCCCTATTTCAGTCTGTCTTTGTTTTCCTAGGAAACAGCTTAAACTCCGACCTTTTTACTCCTTCTTTTGCCAGTTGTATAACTAAGGTTATCATTAGTGTTCCATAATGAGTCGTGCAGTGTCCTTCTTTAAGCTACTACCTTAGTTGTTTACATAATGTTGTATCCAGTTAGACCTGATTTATAATTCAACTGTGCTGTTTCAGGAACTTCCTTTTCCTATAAAAGTCTCTCCTGGATAGTTACTTTTTAAAATCCCTGTGTTAGTAACAGCACACTGCAGACTGTAAATGAAATGACATTCAGTAGGTCAGCCAGTGGCTCCCTCACAATTTTCTAGACATGCATCATGGGACAGTTGGATTTAACACTGAAGAAAGGAGTGTCAGGAAGACTTGAGTGTTGACTGACATTTACCAGTGAAATTTTAACTAACTGCAAATCTGCAGCAACTTAGCACTGGGAGTGAAGTTAAACTTTGGAAATGGTTAATGTTTACCCAATTTGTGTCTGTGTATGAGTGGGAGGAGGGTATTTACTTGGCTCACTCATTTGATTTTTCTATGTTCACAGTTTGCTGAAAGGTAGAGACTCTAAATATATGATAGCAGTGAACGTGTCAAGTAAAAAAAAGAGATTGTTCAAAAAATATAGCTGACTGATT
Source organism: Protopterus annectens (assembly GCF_019279795.1). Classification (NCBI taxonomy): domain Eukaryota; kingdom Metazoa; phylum Chordata; order Ceratodontiformes; family Protopteridae; genus Protopterus; species Protopterus annectens. The sequence continues at coordinate 501,007,138 of NC_056738.1, forward strand.
AGACCTTTTTTCCACCCTCTCCACTCACCTGTCATGTCCTAACTGGCATATTTTAAAAATTAAAAAAACAGCTCTATTTTCAGTACTTCTCAAGCTTTATTCCCAAATATGTATGACCTAGTAAGTGACAGGTTGGCAAAATGTGTGACTTAAAGGAAAACATGAAACTGGAAGTGCAAACGAAAGTGGAATTGAGAGCATTAACATGTTTATAGTCTCCAGAATATCACAAATTATTATGTATTCCTAAATTTTATTAGGCGGTGTAGAGTTTTGAATTCTACTTCTAGAAAAGAGTAGTGTGAAGAGGCAAACTGAGTGACATAGTTAATAATGCATGAGAGCTGAGTATGCAACATTTTACAAAGCATCATGTTCTGAATGTTTTACATATAAATGCCAGCTAATAATGAGGTTTCTTTTTATTAAGCGAAATACTGTGAATTCATAGTTATCCATCTCATTTTATCCATCTCATTATGTGTGATTTATGTGAATTCCTGTAAACCAGGAATAAGCATTTCACCTGCCCTCATATAAGATAAATCATATAGGCTCTTACTTGCATGAGCTCCACATTGGCAGCATAAGTCGAGTGATTAATAAAGCAGGATGTAAGGTTAACTGCATAAAGAACCATAATACAGATCCAATGGACACATACAATGAACATCCAGGACAGGAGATGTGAGACAAACTTTGATGTATAATAAATTCACTATAGATGTATGTTTGTGTGATATGTATTAATAAACAATACTAGGCAACATTATTTGAAGTATGAATTTTCTATTTTATATGATTATTTCATAACAGTGTACACTATAGGTACCTAAAATATCAAGTACAACAAAAGAGTCTGAGTTTTTTAATCAGGTGAAAAAGCAAATACATATATACTTATTTCAGTGGGTCTAGATTATATGAATGAAAGATCATACTATTGAACGCTCTAAAAAGTCTTTCACTTTTCCCAGTTACGGGTCGCCACAGAAGAACTCCGATTCGCTAATGATTGGTAGTGAATTGTTATGGTGCCAAGTTGCCAGCCTGACTCCCAACCTTTAAAGAAGGCACACCCATTCACACACGCACCTACCTGCATGTCTTTAGACGTCACTCGACCGTGGGGAGGGCATGCAGACTCCACGCAGAAGGCGCAGCACGAGAATCGAATGGGAGAACTTCTTGCTGTGAGGCGACAATACTAACCGCTGCACCACTGTGGCTATCAAATGCGATAAAAAGCGAAAATGCCAGACCTGGAACTCCTTATTTGGGGGGCTATGCCCCCCACACCCACCACTAAATATATATGCCAACTCTGAGATTGCACTACAGTAAGGAAAGGGCAAATATTTTGACCTTCACTGTACTGCAATCCCACAAGAAGCACTTCGAGGTCCGGCATTTTCGCTCTTCAGAGTGTTCGATATTATGAACTTTCATTCATATAATATAGACCCATTTCAGCAGGTGGGAAATTACTTTTCTATTTTGTCTGCGTGGCATATGAAGTTAGCATTTTGTAGTTACCCCCTCTGTCTTGAGTCCCTCTCTTGACCCCATACCACATGCCTTCTTGAATGTATACTTTATATTGCTGCTTTCTAGCCACATTATGGCAATTCATTTAATACATCTGATACTCTGTTTCTGAAGCAGATTTCCTCAAGTCTAGATTAAAACTGGTGCATTTTATTTGTAGCTGGTGACACATCTGCTGTCCGTCCTTAATTTTTTTTCTGGAGTTGTAATCTTTACATTCCTTTTTAGAGAATATATTTATCCAACTCTTGTAATCTCTATCCTGTCTAAACTTTACTGAGAAGCATCTTAGTTTTCTGAACCATTTTTCATTTTCTAGTCTCCATTCCTCTGATAACCTTAGTTATCTATCTGTGAATTATACCTTTCTTTTTATACAGATTTCAGAATTGCAGGCAATACTCATGACCAATGCCCTACATTTTTCTGGAATAATTTCTTCCATGGATGAACTCTAACATCCCAATAGTCTTGGTAAATGCTTTTTCTCTCAACACTTGGTTGTTCATATGAACCATTATGACCAAACTGAGATATTTGCTCTGCTCCATTTCTCTGGGTTGTGCACCCCAGTCTGTCTTTTACCCACAGGTTGTAACTCCCATGGTGCACTGCTTTGCATTATTCTGCATTGAGCCTTAGTTAGCACCTGACTGCTTAATTTCTCAGGTTCTTCCTACAGCTCATAAAGTTGGTGCCATCATCTGCCAGTGCTGCCTTGATCGTTGTGCCATCACTGATGCAGCTCCTCTTGCCGTCTGTTTTGACTGCTGTGGTGCAGCTTTGGTTATCACTCTGTCCCCCACACAATCCCCTTTATACCCATCTTCTGTACTCTTCCCTCCATTAAGACATTTCCCTTTCTTACCACTTTTCTGCTACCAATAGTCCTTTTAGCTAGCAAAGTAGCCTTCTCTTTGGCTCTAAGTTGAAGACTTTACTGAGCTGAAGATTAGCTATATCAGACAGGTTATACTTTACATCTATATGGTAATGCAGTCATAGAAATGGATCAGGTTTATATGCCATTATGCTTTGGCTATCGACACATGCTAGTTTGTATTCTACAGTTTGCTACGCCCCCCAGAAACACTTCCAGCCTTTCAACAATATTCTCTTCACCATTTCCACACATAATGACTGGATCACTAGATTTTTATTCCCTGGGTTGTTCTTACTAACCCCTTTTGGACTATTGTCCTCGAGCCTTGCAGACTCACACTGCTGCCCAGTGACATTTTTGGACACATCTGGGAATGGCTTTGTCAGAACTGTTGTCAGATTCTAGATACCACTAGGGGGCAGTATTCTGCTGGTCCTGGCTTTTTGGCCTTTATAATAAAGTTCACTTTTGTTCTAATCTCCCTAGAGTCAGTGGCACCATTTGTCCATGTCTCGTCTTCATCTTCTGTTTCCCCTTTCCAGGCTGCTTCTCATCCCACGTTTTCCTTCATGAACTGGAATACAAATAAAGGACTTACAACCTCAACTTGGCATTCTCCCTCTATAAAGTTCCTCTCCTTCTTGCCCATCTTGGACAGTTGCATCCCCATCCCTTTCCTCTGTGTTGTCTATAGTAAAAAAATGCTTTATTTCCATTGCTGTTTACTACACTCTTCTTGTTTTTTCCCTAAACGCATTATATATATATATATATGTACACATATTGATATGCTTCATTGTCCGTTTTCCCTGGTTGATACATCCTTGCTTTTACCTTTTGTCTACTTCACTACCTTCTTCAGCCATGTTTGTGAACCGTCTGTTTTCCCTTGCTTTATTTCCTAATTCTTCTACTGCTGTCCTTGTGCTGTTTCTGATCTACACTAGTACCTTACGTGCATCGTTATTCAAACTCCAGTCATTCATTTCTTTCTTGATGATTTATGCCCAGTTTCTGTAATCTGCTTTTCTCTAATGCTATACATGTGTTCAAACAGGATCGGTACTGATCCCAGAAGGAACTTTTCACTGAAGCACAAACAGCCGGGCATACTTCCGAGAAAGTGCTTTTTACCACAAAAAGCACTTTCGCGGAAGTATGCCTGAAGCTAGAGGGAGTCGTGGGGGAATGACTGTTGCGGAGATCGTACTATGATGCGGATAAGGGAATATTCCCTTTTCCTCACTGTAGTGCGATCTCGGAGTGAGAATATTAATGTAGGGGGGTGTGGGGGGCACAGCTTAAAAGTATATTTATTGTTTATTTATTTTTTTAACGCACTTTAACAAAAGCGCTTTTTTGGTGAAAGCGCTTTCGTTAAAGTGTGTTCATTGATTGTGGATTTGGACTATTGAACTTTCGTTCAATAGTCCTAGATCTGTTCAGACATGCAGTCTGTTCTTTCTGCCACCTTGTGGTAACCATGTGGTACCACAGCTAGTGGTTGTTAGTGGAATACTTAAATCTACTTTCTTTACCTCCTGTGCTTTGTTCACTACCACATACATAAGTCTGTTGTGTTTCATGTGTTTATGTACTAACTACATGAACCTTTCCTGGTCTATAGCTTACTTTACTGTCTTACATTCCCTTACTACCCTAAATGACAGCACACTCCAGATCATCTCTGGCGGATTCAGATAACACAATGTCAGAGCCATTTTTATTCTATACCTTTACCCTTTCTTTTACGATCTCACATCCCTTCTTGAAACATCCAGGAGTTGTACATGATATATATTCACCAGCGTTCCTTATTTTGCCCTTCTAACCTGACTGCTAAGGTACTCATTTTCACTTTTTCGGCTTTCTTTCTATTTCCATTTGGTATCTCCTCCTTGCTATCCTATTCTAACCTCTGTTACCTCATATTTAATTCCTTCCATTACATAGACACATCCCAGCCTTATCTTTCCTTGTATGACTTATCTTGGGATTAGCATTTCACACTCTATTTTTCAGTTAGCCCATATCTCATTTATTATTACCTTAGCAACCTGCTCTATCTGTAGAAGTACGCAAAATGTCCTTATTTTGCTGTCAAGACGTCTGATACTACACAGCATGATAACCCAGCGCTATTCTGATTTAGCCAATGCCTTTATTTTCCTTCTCTCCCTCCATTGCCTGCTTTATGTAATTTTCTGCTGTTGCTGTCTTAATATATTTTCATCCCATCCTTCTTCCCCTTTTCTTTCAGTATAAAGTTACAACTGCTTGATCACACATTTCCATCAGTGCTATTCTTTTAGGCTAAAGTGCAGTCTGTCCCTGAGTACTATTATTTCTCTCTGCCCTGCATTTCTCCATTCGCCAACTACAATATGCTCTTATTTGTAGACATCGTAGGAGTTATAGGAAAATTCAAGACAACTGAGTTGTACAACATTACACGTTGTTGATACCCACTCTTAGGCTGTACCACCGTCCAAGGAGGGCTAAGCCAGTCAAACCTGGGGTGAATTTATGAATACCCATCCAACACTCTAGGTCCTGTTTAATGGACCATAGTATATCACACTGCCTGGTCTGCCGGGACAGCCCACTCCTGAGATGTAAAGGCACTGAGTAATGAATGTGTCTCTCCACTCTGTTTTATTAATCTATTGATGAAGGGTCAGATCCCTGGTTCTGGTGTTTTTGGCACTGTTTGACTTGTGTAGTTCAAGACATCCAGGACCATTGGGTCCCTAACTGAATGGAATACAAGACCCAGATCTCCCCTACCTCTAAATTGTTGAGATTTTTGCAGAATGTCCAGATTTTTGTCTCATATTTTTGATTTGTTCCTCATAAAATTTGTGTGTTTCTGGCAAATCACTGAGGAATGAAGTCACTAAATAATGATGGGTACTTGTTTTAGACCTCATATCCTCACAAAATGCATGATAATGCAAAGTCTATTATTCTATCAACATTTAAAATGTGTCATTGATTTTGGCCTTTGTCCTCCCATTATTGTCTTTTAACAGATATCTTACTCTTAGATGTTGAAAGGTATGCCTGAGGAGTCTATGTGATTATTGACTAAAGGGAGAGTGCTTCTATTTTTTTTTAGTAGCTTAGTGTTTTTAAGATAGTGGTCTTAATTTGGGACCTCTGGGGTGCTTTTTGTTTCTTATGTCTAGTGAGGTACATCTCATATATGGTATTGCATTCAATAACTGTGCTTATAAGTGCTGAATATAAGGGACAATGACCTCTTTATATCTCACTGATATTCATTTTGCAAACAACTGTACTAAACACAAGGATTTCCTGCTAATGTTGTTACATGATGATCAAAGCAAATTAAATTACCAACCCAAGTTCCAAGGACCCTAGCTAGATTCTCATTTTTGGAGTGGGATATTAACTATGCTGTATAGAGGGGTGGATAGGTCTAACAAATGTGATAATGTCATAATTGTTAGCATTTATTTTAAGCCCATTTTTAGTACACCAGCTATTCATGAGTGTAAGTTCTTGCAGGAAAGTTTGGTCAGCAGAGGGGGCTTTGACAATAACTCCCAATTTATAGCTGTCTGCAGACTTAGTTAACCAGAGGCCTCAGTTCTTGGTCTGGAGGGTGAAAGATTATGTAATTAATAAAAGAGTTCCCAGGGCTGAGCCTGTGTGGAACACCACCAGTTACCTGTATACTCTCTGATACTAACCCCACCACCTGCACCATGTGAGTTCTGTCATTTAGCTAACTGGCATCTTATCACATAGGGTTCTATTTGAAATACATTTAGTTTATTAAATATGCTAGCATGGGGATAGTGTCAGATGTCTTGACCAGATCAAGCTAAACTCACTAAACAGCATGACATTTGATTAAGTCTTAAGCCAGTATTTACTTTTTCATCCTTTTCTTTCCAAATATGTGCTGGCCATTTATTTTTTGTTTTCATTAATCGGGTAGATGAGCTAGTCAGATTGTCAGATTGATCATCTTCATCCATAACTCCCCAGTCACATTGTGATAGGCAAGCCTGTTACAATATACTGCATGTAAAGTTGCAATATTATTGCCATTAGAGACATTAAAGCTAAAGAGGTGTATACACAATTACAGAGATGTGTTAACTGGGGGGATAGTAATGACACCTGTATTGTACTGGCTTGTCTATTTCAGGGGTGAGGGGGGGAGATATAAGCAGGAATGACAGCCCTGGTGGTGATACGGAGGGTACACATCTCATACTTCCAAATGCTGGGGGCATGCACCAACGGAAACTCTCAGCTATGTCAGCCTTCCGTCATTGCATGTTGAGCCTTGGGTAGAGAACTGGATACAGTATATAAATAAAAAAAAAAAAAAAATCCCCATGGCTGCAAGTATAATGTCACACTTGGAAGTGTCAATCTCCTTTCAGACGACAAGAGGGTTTCAGATAAGTTTGAAGAATCATGGGTGACTCCTTGTATCTGTGATTGAGGAGAAGCAGTAATGGCAGTCAATGGCCTGCCCCATAGAGCCCCAAAAATTTGATATAACATGTTCCTAATTAATACAATTTATGATATTTACAGTGCGTACTTGGCAGTTTCTTGAAGAAGATGTGTATCTTAAGTGAATTTGGATAAAAGTAGAAGTTAGCTGAAATTGAGTATGAAAAGGGCCTCTCAGGTAGCGACATGGTGAATATGAGGTAAGAGTTAGGTAATATAATAGGAATTAGGATTTTACACCATACTCTCTTAGTGTGCCTGCATGGTGACAACATATAAGCTGAGCACAAAATGGGTGTCAGTAAACTATCACCCATCACTCCTACAAAGGAATGATATCAGCAGGATATTACCTGCCCAACCATGGGAGGTACAGTGTGGCTGTTCCCCTGGTCTCCACCAGGGAAATCAACTAGTGCTCATGTACCACTGACCACATGTACTCCCCCCACCCATGGGGGGGAGGGGTCATTCATTCTTCTTGCTTACATCATGAAGCACCAAAGCCACTCATCATACTCAAGTCACATGGGTCTTCGTTATAGTTTTATCTTTTTTATGCCAACAATGAAGGCAAAAATTAGGAGTTAAACAGTATGAAAGCTTTATGGTAAATATTACATAAAATAAGTATTTAATAGTATTACCAGTATATTACAAAACTTCTAGTCTTATGTGAGTATATATATTGTGCTGTTAAAAGAGTGTTTGAAGTATATCAATAAGGAATTATATCAGATGATTGTATAATTCAAATGTCAGTTATAATAGCATAGAATGTAGTTTATGGTGTAGTGTATGTCTTGTATATTTTTTGTATAATTTCTTGTATAACTTTTCCATAATCTCTATATGGGGAGCTTTTCTCCTTGTGCCACCGCTGAAAATGGGTCTTATCCCTGTCAGACTTTCCCGGTAAACAAATGTAAAATAAATAAATACATATTTGATAAATACAGTTGTGTTTAAGCTTGTTTTGTGCCAGGCAGTTATTTTACATTCCATATGAATTGTATGATTTTTTTAAAAATATTTGATATCTTATTCAACCACCAGTAATCAATATCTTAAGTTCAGACTTTTAATCTAATGTATGGATTGTATATTATTTTGTTTTATGTGGTATACATAATATGGGCATTATATCTATTTTAATTCTATTTAGCTCTCTCCAAAAATATTAACAAATAATATTAATAAACCGATACATATATGCTTGTGTGAGGTTGGTGACAGTTCATGCTAATTTAACAGTCTGAATTCCTTAAATTCTCATTTACATAGTTTTCTGTTAACTACCTGGGTGTAAAAATAAACCATGTTGTTGTACTCAAAAAACAGTATGAGTAGCTGACAGCACAAACTGAAGGTGGCGATAGATGATACCCCTTTAACATTCTCATCACAGACTGCTGCCACGCACTACACAGCAAAATAGTTAGTGGAAAACAAGGGCTGAAATAGCCAAATTAAATACATGAAATTATATCTGTAACATAATATGCCATTTCTTGGGCTTCATCAGAGTATACTTATGGACCCTGTCAGTTCCCATATGTTCGATCATCATTATCTTAAACTTCTATTTATAATGCCCAGATTTTATGTTTTTACTGGCTAAAGCTGCCTTACTGACACAGCATCATTAGTCTTAATGTCTTCTTCCAATGCTACTTCATATTAGAGGCCTTCTAAACTTGAGTACAAGCATTTGCCATCATCTAATTGTTTTAAAAGTCCGGATTCTAAGCTGACCACAGTTGTTAAACAATGCATTATAATTGTTTCCATCACATAAAAGTGGGATATTATTCTGAACACATTACTGTTCCTGAATAATTCTTCCGCTTGGTAACTGTAACAAACAATTGTTTTTTCCAACAACTTCTGCACATTATTACCAGACACTGCACATTAAGCCTATCTCACTTTCTAACTAGTCAGACCTTTAGCTTCATTTGTTTATCAAAACAACATTGGACGTTCTGAAACAGAATCTGAAACAGGATACAAGTATTTGCAACTGCTCCTATGCAGAATTTAATGCAGTACATTTTTGCAGTATCTTAAAACTTTGTTTTACTAAAACATTCATTGGCAGCACTAGTAAAATAAAGAACACATGCCGTAACATTGGTTATGGAATAAAGAAACGCAGTGTAGTAGTAGCTTCTATATTCTACTGTAAGAGAGATATGCCTTACAAATGCAAATATGAACTGTAGCAAGATCTGGAAAGCTGAAAAAGATTGCAAAGAGAATAATTACTCATCTTCGTCTTCAAGTTTGGAGTGGCAAATGCAAAATGCAGAACATAATGCAAGTTTCACTGGGCAGGCAATATGAGAACTGGTGCAAAATGCCAAAAACAGCTAAACAACTTCAAATAACAAAATAAAAGTGAAAAAAGCAGCAAACCAAAGACCAGGAAGGAACTGGACCACACAAGCTTTTGTTCATTTAATAAATCACCACAAACTTCATCAGATTCTGATGAACTGATAGGTGAAGAGAGTGCTAAGACTGGGTGATGCTCTTGCAAGCTGTGGCATGTAGCCCTTAATTTCTTTGGTTCACTGATCCAGAGTGTACTTTTATGTTTCATAGTTAGGTCAGGAGTCTAACCAAAGCTGAGTGCCTTGTTAAGGAACAAGAAGTAAAACACTACTGTTTCAGAGTGGGGCAACCTGAGATGTTGCAATAGTTATTATGTGTTCAACCAACACAACACTCAGAGATGTTTAATCTTTTTTCTGCCAGTAAAGGTGAATTAATATTGTTTTCTGTTTGGAAAATAAACAATGTGGCTACTGCTCCTTATGTTTAATAATTTTTGTCTTTGCATTTGTGAAAGAAGTTGAACTAGACTGCCTTTTCTTAGTCCCATCCTATGTTACAATAAAATAATTTAGCAAGTAAAGACCACTAGAGTGATTAATGATTAGTGTCTACACATAGTATTAACTATTAGCATTTTGGTTAAATAACACGTTTATTTTTGTTTTTGTTTTAAGTATAATATATTATATATATATATCTATATATATATATATATATATATATATATATATATATAAAAATGCACTTTAAACAAAGGCTACACAATTGCATGGAAAGAAAATAACAATTACAATAGTACGTCTTTTAGTTAATTTAATTGTTCGTAGATAAATACACTAATCCAGAATAGACACTTCTCAGACATAGTGTAAGTACAGAGCACATTTCTTTATATTCTATTGTAGTAAATGGGTATCACAATTACTGAAATACTAGACATTCCTGATTAATGGAAATCAAGCATTAGACAAAATATTTGCAATAGGTGGCACGATGGCTCAGGCAAAACAAGTTGGATAGTATATGTATATGGGAGCTCACCTTTGCAAAGGTGGTTTACTGCAACTACTACAGCATGTGACAACCTGCAGTAGTTATGTGAGAGTACTGCTGTTCAGGTGATAGAGAACCTATTCACTGAAGCAGAAACACTTTGATCAGTTTATAATGTACTATGCCAGTTGTTTATAGGATTGTTTAAAATCAAGAGATTCCAAATGTACAGGGGAGAGTGACTCAGGTTGTAGGTCCCACTACTGAAAAGGAATGGTTACTACAGTGAGGTGTATTCTGATGAAGTCTCAGAACAATGACTTGATTGGATTGTGAAATGATGTCTTATTGGTTTGAGGTATGTGACAGTCAGGCTCCCTGTAGCAATTTTGAGGTTCATAATTGTAAGTACCGTCCCCCAAAAAAGAAAATGCAAAACTGCAGATCAGGGATTGTTGTAGATCACTATTCTCCCCTGCACCCTCCCATACATCCCTGCTACTTATCCAAGAATATCATATATCAGGAAACAATGAACACTTTGAGATACTGGGATATCAAACTTTGTACATTTAAGTCTGCATTTTTACTCATTCAGTCTCACTGGGCCAGGACTCACACTAAGGAGTCCTGGAATTAAAAATAGTTACTTAATAGTTTGTTTGTGACATAGGGGAATAATTCTATTTTCAAGAGTTTGGACAAAAGGAAGGCAGGTGATAGATGTTCAGGTTGTTTGAAAAGATTATTTTCTGCATGGAGCTAATGTAATAAACCTATGTATTCTGTTGGCTTTAAAGAGTGGATCTCTTTTTCAGAGGCTGATGTTATTATTGGTAATCCATATTCTAATTGAATTAGAAATAGATATTTACCAATGGCACTTTGATCTCCAGACAGAGGAACCATGAAAAATTTGAGGTCCAAAAGAAAGTTTGTAGATTTCTAATTTAGTTTGTTCTTTGCAATGGTTAAATGAAATAAAAGCATGCCTGGGATTCATAAACAAGTGGTTCATACCTGTTTATCATTATTTTGTGCAAAGGGATGAACATATAATGAGACGTATTACATACTGAACAGCATGTAAAGACTGAACTAACGGGCACCTAATTAAACAGAAGCATAGTTCTAATGGGAGAATCAATGCTAGGCTATGGCTGATGCAGTTCTGCACTAGGGCATGTGACCAGTATCATACATACAACACAACAGGGGCAGGCTAACAAGGCTAAGTCAATGTATCTTCACTTGCACTTGTGCAGTGTAAGCCTGTAGAGGTGTACCTTGTGTTCATCTGGTAAAAGAGGGGCAGCAAAAGGACTATCATGTATCTTATAAATCAGAAGGAAATGAGGTAGATAGAAAAACAGGAAAGCGGAGAACATTAAGCAGAGGGAAATGCATGAGCAGCCATAAGGTATGAAAGGTGGTAATGCAAGGAAGAGTAATTTTTTTCTGGGAAAGGGACGCTATTTTTATGTAACGAAAATAAGGGTAGGTGGGGAATATAGTGAAGAAAGGCTATGAGTGGGACTGAGGGAGAAGGGCAGGTAACAAGGGCAGACAGACAAACATAAAAGACAGACTTGGCCAGGGACAGTAGATGTACATAATACTGGGAGGACAGTGGATGGGCACAGACATAAAAAGACTGGGAAATGGTGATGGTGAGGGTTGGACAATGAACAGAAAATAGGGAATGACACAGAAAGGAGGGAAAACAATAGGATGCGGATAAATAGTGTCCTGGTAAGGGTGAATGCCAGACCTGTCTTAAAAGGCCACAGCCACAAGCATCATTTGTACTTATGGCTGACTTTATGGGCTAGTTGCTCCCACCATTGCTCAGTGGTTGGGCTAGATTGGTTGTACAACATCACAAACTAAGTTCACCACATTACTAAAGCAGAATAAAACATAGAACGTTGACAGTCCCAGTGTCTTGAGACGAAACTCACCAAAAAAACGGCTATTCAGCAGCTGAAAAGTGTGTACAAAAGCCAGTGGAACAAATGAAACAAATGCCTTAAAAAAAACAGTGATATCCACAGCCAAACTCTCAGCAGTTAAACTTTTTTGAAAGCCAGTGGAACAGATGAAACAGATGAAACAAATATCTTCAAAAACCAACGGTATCCTCAGCCAAACTGTAATTTTATTAAACAAAACACAGAATAATCCAAAAGGTTAAGCGCTTTCACTTGCTAAATGGCAAGCTTCCTCAGAACAAGTTGAAACAAACCTCTCAGCAGTTAAATAAACTTTTTGGCGCCAAAATTCAAAATACACAATGCTTCATATTAAAGGTATATGACACCTAAAAATACACAGTGCAAAACCTATTATTATAAAAGTCCTATCTATACTAATCACAATGTTAATTAATGAGCAAATTGTGATTGGTTGACAATAATTTACTTAGCCAACGTGGGAGAATATGATATGCTACCTTGACTGGCCATATGCAATGGCAATTGAAGTATGCTGATTGGTCCATGAATTTATTGAAATGTATTTTGATTGGACTTTAGGCTTTTAAATTTTGATTTTTATCTCATGAATTTTACAATCTGAAGAAGGCATTTTTGCCGAAAGTGCTTATCGGATTTCATTTTATTAAGTTTATTAAAAAGAAGATTTTAACAGTTATCATTCCGTGGTGGTTACCAAAGTTTTTCAGCATTTGTTTTTTCTTGTTTGGTACCTTTGACAGCTCCACATTATTGATTTTTATTAACCCTCCACAACCCCTGCTAATTATATATATATATATATATATATATATATATATATATATATATATATATATATATATATATATAAACTCCAAGATCGCACTAAAGTGGGGAAAGGGCAAATTTCCCGATCCCTACCGTAATGTGATCTCAGTAAAAACAGTTTGACGAATGGCCTGTTTGATAAAATGCTGTTTGAAATGCCATTCGATGATCTGTTATTTCAATGAAATAATAGGGATTTATGAATTTGAGATCCTTGGATAACATCTTTCAGGATTTAAGCATATGAAAAAACAAAAACAGTGTAATTGAGAATTGTGGGGTTGTTCATCTTGTGGTAATTGTGTTTATTGTCCATATGTTGTGATGACTAAAATCTCTACATCTTTTAATACCCCCCCAGATGTTTAAAATAAGGGGTTTAATTACCTGTACTACACAATGGGTAGTTTCTACTTCACTTCCATGGAAACTTAGATTAACCACACATTTAAGTGATGTAAGATGTAATAAGAAACGTGCCCATTATACAAACATTCAGTACAACATTCTACTGTTAAATTTTCCTTTATAGGGCTAGATCTAGTGCAAGGTAACTATATTTAATCAACCAAACACACCATGTTTAATCATTTGATAAGAAAATGGATAGCAGCTTTGGAGGCTTTGTTAAAACCTGGACTAAATAATGAATTTTGATTATGTGTTCACACTTAAATATAACAAATTTTATTGATTTTTTTAAGGTTTTGTAATGTGCAAAAATATTAATGTTAAATATGTTTAATCAATTAATAATAAGATTAATATAATTGTAGCTATCACTTTTTGACATTATTAAGATGGACGAACAGAGCAATTTTTATTTTTGACCACTTGAGGTTGCTATTGTGTTGTAATGTTTTCTGTTATGCATGTATTTTAAATAAGATAAAGAATTTTCCAAGAGGTTGATTGACAGCTGTGTTTGTTAGGTTGAGCTATGGAGCTGGCTGTATATAAATGTTTTGAAGTGGGTTTTCCACAACACTGACATAGCCATTTGGCAAAACTCTGGGTCTATATAACTACAGGAAATCCATGTAGTCCACTCAGAATGAAATACCAAACAACTACGTGAAGGATACCAGAGAATTGTTGATGGACGAGGTGCAGCTCAGTTGAAAGTGAAAACGTTTATTTAAAAGAATTATAAGTTAAGTGCTTTCATCTAAAAATATAGACTTCAACAGAACAAATACAATAAATCAATTAAGATTGAAATACTTTAACATCACCAATCACAATTCCTCTTTCTCTGATTACAATATTCATGAGATGATGTCACATCCCCATTCATGTTGGAAAAAAACTCTATTTTAATAAATCCTGGCTTCAATAACAGGTTTGATGGGAATATGGTCATTAACTCTGGGTCTGTTGTAGGCTTATTATACTTTTTTGATGAAATAAAAGTAATTTTTTTAATATTTGGAATGCTGGAGTTTTTTTGAGATTATCTGTGGAGTGTTCCATGCACTCAGTTTCTCCAGTCATGCATTGGTGGTGCTTTCTATAGAGATATATTTGATTTGGTAGCTCATGCTCTTTGACAACAGTGGTTAAAGGATCAATAGTGACTGGAGAAATTGTAAGAGGAGATATGGGGCTAATGGGAACCCCTGTCTGAAGTGCCTCCGCACATTCTCCCATTAGAAACTTCCCAGTTCACCATTACTACCAACTTCACAAATACACTGAAGGGCCTTGACACCTGCTCTGTGAGTGTTTGCAAAGTTCATGTTCTCCACAATTGCACATGGAAAAAGACGCCCTGTCACACCAGAAACTTATTTCTCGTTCCTGTACTCTACCCACTCTATTAGCGTCTTCCAGTGATCCACTGATATCCACCCCTTCATAATCCTTATCTGTACCTTCTATTAAGCTGCCAATGTCCTTTTCTAGTCTTCCTGCCAGTACTCTTCAAAGAGCTCAGTGTCTCTGCTAAACAGAGATATTGACAACAATGTAAGGCATCTGGACTAGTGTCTCTTTTCCAAATCCTTTCTAACCTTCTTTGATCAATTCTTATAGTTATGATGCAATATTTTACATGCTCTACTAATTATCCATTTTTAACCACACACCCCATTGTAGATGTGACTAGAAATCTACTAGAGCAGGTCTTTCACTTAGAACTTCCCTATCCCTTTCTTTTTGTCCATACATTGATATCAATCCCTGGTATGGAAGGCAGACTCTAACCTGCAGT
The DNA here is from genome assembly GCF_019279795.1 of Protopterus annectens. NCBI lineage: Eukaryota > Metazoa > Chordata > Ceratodontiformes > Protopteridae > Protopterus > Protopterus annectens. The sequence continues at coordinate 501,022,394 of NC_056738.1, forward strand.
TCAACCTACTTCTTGACGTCATCCTACTCTGTTACCTACCCCTCTGTAGTTATTTGCTCTCAATACCTTGGTTCTTTTTCCAATTTTCTCCAGTAAATTCCAGCCTCCACTTTCCTATTTTCTGTACCCTTGCAGTAATCCTTATTAGCAAAATTTCCTTTCTCCATTCCCATGTTGGCTTACTTCTTAGAATACTTATTGCAATATTCTGTATGGTTGTTATTCTTCCTCTTAAGGATCTGCATCCAAAATCCCATTATCTCCTTATTTCTTTAACTTCCTCCAACATTCTTGTCATCCCTTTCCACTTTGAATTGTAACCTTCTGCTTGTGTTATCCATATGACCCTTAACTATGTGGCTCTAAAATATCCCTTCAAATCAGGTAGTCGTAAACTACCTTGTTCAATTGGGAGGATCAGCTATCTCACTTAACCTTTGCCCTCTTGTCCACAACTTCTCTAGCTGATAAAATTATATCTGACCAGTATATAAAACTAAAGGGATTACAAATATTTTTACTGCTTGTATCTTATTATCCATATCCATAAACAAGAGTTTCCAGTTTCTCAGTTTTTGTATTATCTTTTAGTCTCTTCCCACATATCCTTTGCTGTCTTAACAGAAGCCCTTTTAATCCATACTTCTAAATACTTCATCTTATTCTGCCCCCATAAATATGGCTATTGTTGAACCAGTTTGTCTGTGATTACATAAGTACATAATTTATGGCTATAGCCTTTGTTTTATCTATATTCATTTTTATATCCTGAAGACACAAAACTGTCTCAAAATGTTCCAAAGCACTCATATGTCATTTTTTGAATTTATCAGGTACAAAATAATATCATCTATAATTCCTGAACTATATAAACTTATACCAGATAATATTGTTAAACTTTTACAGAATGTATTTGAAAATGTCAGAACTTTACAAATTATTCCCCCATCCTGGCATTACACCATAGTCTCTCCCATTCTTAAAAAAGAAAACTCTGTTCCTCTTATAGACCTATATCCTTGTTGAATATCGACTATAAATTATGTCCATCCTTGCTAAAATGAATACATTTCATAATACTAACATTAATTAATGAAGACCAGACAGGTTTTATTTTAAATAGACAAGTCCATGATAATATCATTAGATTAAACACATTAATTGACTTAACCAACAAAAAGAAAAAAGAACCGACAATAATTAGTTTAAATCTAAACAGAGCATTTGATTCTATTAGCTGGTCATATCTATTTAAAGTACTTAAAGGATATAATTTTTCTGAACTATTTATTAATCTCATCACTATTCTATATAATAATTCTTATTCACTTGTTAAAATCGGCTCTTTTATGTCTAAATCCTTCAAAGTTTCAGTGGGTACAAAACAAGGCTGCCCTTTAATCCCTTTATTATTTGCTATTGCTATTGAACCCCTTGCTAATTTTATTAGATCTAATCATATAATCAAAGGATTTCAAATTGATGAGGAACTTAGCTGTAAAATTCAGTTATTCACAGATGATATACTAATAACTACAGAAGACATATAGTCCTCTTTATCCCAAATTACTATTTCTTTAAATCATTTTGAAAAAAATCTCAGGCTTAAACTTTAACAAAAACAAAACAAGAACTTTATTAATCAATACAAAATTGATGACTTCCTAAATAGCTATTCTGAATTTAACTGGCACAATACTTATATTAGCTATCTTGATATTGTTATTACACCCTTAATAAGAAATACATTTCAAACTAACTACATGAATTTAACAAGTATAGTCAAAAGTCAAATAGACGAATGGAATAAGTCCTTTTTTACATTAGAGGACATACTTACTTTAATAAAAATGATTATTCTTCCCAAAATCTTGTTTTTTATATAAGCATTAATATTTCTTCCCACAAAAAAGATTATAAATAACCTTAATAATACTCTTCTGAAGTTTCTTTGGTATCCTAACAAACTGAGATTATCTTTTGATTGGCACACTAAAAGCTGGGAAGATGGAGGGATTGCATTTCCTAATACTGCAAAATCCAATATTATAAACATAGTAACTTTATGGTTAAAGTTTTCATACCATTCTGCTTGGAAATCCATACACGAGCAGCTATTTCAAAATAATAGATACAATCTAATTCCTCAAGACCTACTAGGAATAAATAAATTCTACTAGATTTTAAAATATTACTTTACAAATGATAAAAAGTTAGTTTCATCCATTCCACTAGTAGATTATATTGTTCATATTTTTAAAACATTAATCAAATCCAATTATATTCTTAAGGATTTATCCTTCCTTCTATTACCTATACATAACACTAATGGATGCTTAGAAACATTTAATAAAACAAGATGTTAGAACTTCAGAAAAGTAACATTGTTTTGGCACCAATTCCTAAATGGTAATAAACTACATATGACTGAATATCTTCTCTCCAAATACTCCTTATTGAATAATAATTGGATAAATATTCATAGTTGCATAGTATATGTAAATGATAAAATTAAAATAATAATGAACTATCACAAAAAGAGTATCCCTAAAATTCTAGACTTCCTAATCAATATAATTTACATCCCATTTCATAATAAATCATATTTATTGGTAATATATAAAATTATAAGAACCAAATCTGTAAATCTTAAGTTATCCTTTTGGAATTACTCTGCAAAAACAAATGGGTCAGAATTCTTGTTAAATAATAAGAAATTGGTATTAAAATCAAGTTATAAAACAACATCCTCTCTTTATTGGAGAATATATAGCTGGAAATTTATTCACAGAACCTTTTTAACCCCTAGTAAAATTGATCTGATATACAAAACAAAAAAAAAACTAAATGTTGGAGATGTGAATGCAAGTCAGAACCAGATTGGACACACATAATATTAAAATGCAATTTGGTTGTTCCTTTTTGGAATGAAGTCAAAAAATATTCTCAGGCACTGTGGACAGATAAATGTCATATATCTGACTCACTTATTTTGTGTAATGCTCCATTAGCAGATATTTTCCCCAGATCACAATTGCTTCTCCTCTGGTCGATTTTATCAATAGCTAGAAAAATAATTACAGTAAACTGGAAATGTAAATCTGCTTTGTTTTTTAACGATTTTCTTATTTTAGCTAGAAGTGTATGCAAGAAAGAACTCTCACCTCTAAACATAAGAACATTAAATATGACTCATCAGAAAAGACATTGGCAAAAACTGAATGACCTATTGGAAAAGTATTAAAGATTTGTTTTACTATCTTACTGCTGTAGACTCTTGTATATAGTTAAAATTTTGTTATTTTGTTATATCTGAATTGTATTTTTTCAAGTTTATAAAACTAATACAATTATTTGAGAAAAAATAATATAATCTGCAAATAAAGACAACTTTTCTTTATTATCATACCAAGTATATCCTTACATTTATGAGCTCCTTATTTTCTTTGACAATGACTTTAAGTATAAAGCATCATGTTAACAATATTGGTCACATTTCAAACATTATTCTATCATCAGAGTTTGCAGCAATGAAACATGCACTGTTGTCTTCCCACTTGGACTACATTATTGCATTATACAGCATGCTTTTGGCCACGGACATGGCACAAAATGTACAGGGTACAGAATTCCATATTAAGATTGTTGACTGCCAGTTTCCAGTTACACAATATATTTTCAACGGATTTGGACCTGTACTTGATGCCCACTGTGGCCAGGTTTGTATATAATATTCTTTTCACATTCAGTGCTCCACACAACCCGGGTCTTACATTTTTGAAAGAGACTCTGGTTCCCTATTTTTGGCTAGACCCTTTAGGTCATCAGGTGAGGGGCTGCTAACCATTTCAAAGACTTGCCTAGATTATACTGCCAACCTGCTATTTACCTATTTATACAGTGTTGTGGAATCAGTGCCTTCCTTTACTTTGGCATGTCACTTGGTGGTATCCTTGTGAATTTTCTTGAAAGACCATTTATTTAAGAAATCCTTTTGCTATCCAACACAATGACCATGTCTGTGAATTTCAACAGGTGCGCCAAATGTTTGGCTTCTGTAAGTCTTTGTACTTTTTTCCAGTGCAGCCTACTTCAGTTTAGCACTATTGGTAAAAGGACTTTTGGTAGCAAAAACGTGGTAAGAAAGGTACATGACAATGCTGCTGTGCTATTGTATTAAAACAACTGAACACCAGGTTAGGCTTTTCCTGGTTTATTGCTGCTAAATTATGTCAGTTTTTAATGTTTTGCTTTTTATGTTAATATAATGTCATTCCTTGAGTATTTAAATATGCATTATAAATAGAACTTTGACTATTTTATTCAGTGAAATTAAATAGGGAAAGCAAAGGACCAAAACTAGAATGACTCAAGATCACCATCTAAGGTGGGATGGTCGATGGTCAGGTGACAGCAACAGCCAATCCGACAGATTTAAAGTTGAGATGGTTAGTTATGATGGAGGGTGCAGCTGTTTCAATTAAAAGAATATCATTTCAGTACTGTTAGCATGAAGATCTTTCTAGAAAAGGGCAATTAAGTCAGACTGTTGTGGTTAACTTCTGAGATGGATTTTTACTCTTTTTCCAATTATTTGTTCAGATCAATGTGGCAGACAAGGGAAAGAAGGTGGAGTAAAAAAGAATAGAAAGAGAAGACATGGCTAGAAGGTAGAAAAGTATTTCAGGGAAGAGATAAAAATGCTTGGGAAGAGACTGGGCTAAAAGATGTAATTCACTTGGATATGAGAACCATGTCATTGTAAAAGGATTTAAATTTATGTGGGATACATGGAAAAAAAATCAATGTGTGAGTGTTGACTGTGAAACTGCATAATGTATTGATTTGCTAACTCAAGCATTTGTACAACATCCTTACACAGGCACTGTTTATGGTAGAAAATGAAAATGACCAAAATCAGTATCTCCCTTTTTATGTTCTAGGACCACACCAATGTATTTTTAAGCATTTGATATGACTGAAGTGGACTGCAATCGGAATCATTTTCACATGAGTGAATGAGTGTTGTTGCAAATTGCAGAAGTCTGGGCTCAAGTCTATTGGATCCAGCAGAGGTGCAGGTGGGTATTGTGGAGAGATTTTGGAAACTAGTATGAACCTGTTCATGATAAAAGTGAAGATGAGTATGGTACACAGGAGAAAGGGTGTGATGTGTCCTTAACAAACAATTTAATGAGCTCACCTAAAACAATGACTGAGCATTATTAATTTTATGTTTTTTTTCATAGTTCAGTTGCATCTGCCATTAATCTGGGCAGATGAGGTAAAAGACTCTGAATTCTTCCCTCGATTCTTTACCACCATTAAATCTGACAGGCATCACAAGAAAGAAGGTGCTGTTGCTCTCCTTTTCCCTAACACCCATAATATAGCCCCTTGCACTAATACTACTCCACAGTTCTCTAATGCTGATATAATATAGCCCCTTACATTAATACTACTCCACAGTTCTCTAATGCTGATATAATATAGCTCCGTACACTAATACTACTCCACAGTTCTCTAATACTGATTTAATATAGCCCCTTACACTAATACTACTCCACAGTTCTCTAATACTGATATAATATAGCCCCTTACACTAATACTACTCCACAGTTCTCTAATGCTGATATAATATAGCCCCGTACACTAATACTACTCCACAGTTCTCTAATGCTGATATAATATAGCCCTGTACACTAATACTACTCCACAGTTCTCTAATGCTGATATAATATAGCTCCGTACACTAATACTACTCCACAGTTCTCTAATACTGATATAATATAGCCCTGTACGCTAATACTACTCCAAAGTTCTCTAATACTGATATAATATAGCCCTGTACACTAATACTACTCCACAGTTCTCTAATGCTGATATAATATAGCCCCGTACACTAATACTACTCCACAGTTCTCTAATGCTGATATAATATAGCTCCGTACACTAATACTACTCCACAGTTCTCTAATGCTGATATAATATAGCCCCGTACACTAATACTACTCCACAGTTCTCTAATGCTGATATAATATAGCTCCGTACACTAATACTACTCCACAGTTCTCTAATGCTGATATAATATAGCCCCTTACACTAATACTACTCCACAGTAATCTAATGCTGATATAATATAGCTCCGTACACTAATACTACTCCACAGTTCTCTAATGCTGATATAATATAGCCCCTTACACTAATACTACTCCACAGTTCTCTAATGCTGATATAATATAGCCCCATACACTAATACTACTCCACAGTTCTCTAATGCTGATATAATATAGCTCCGTACACTAATACTACTCCACAGTTCTCTAATGCTGATATAATATAGCTCCGTACACTAATACTACTCCACAGTTCTCTAATACTGATATAATATAGCCCCTTACACTAATACTACTCCACAGTTCTCTAATGCTGATATAATATAGCCCCATACACTAATACTACTCCACAGTTTTCTAATGCTGATATAATATAGCTCCGTAGACTAATACTACTCCACAGTTCTCTAATGCTGATATAATATAGACCCTTACACTAATACTACTCCACAGTTCTCTAATGCTGATATAATATAGCCATAGAAACACTAATAATACTCCACAGTTCTCTAATGCTGGTATAATATAGCCCCGTACACTAATACTGTTCCACAGTTCTCTAATGCTGATATAATATAGCCCCTTACACTAATACTATCCCACAGTTCTCTAATGCTGATATAATATAGCCCCTGGCACTAATACTATTCCACAGTTCTCTAATGCTGATATAACATAGCCCCTTACACAAATACTGTTCCTCAGTTCTTTAATGCTGAAATTCCCATCTCTTCCCCTAAAAGTAAATAAATCCAAAAGTTTATGTATCATAGTTTTATATATACCCTCTGACAATAATATACCTATTCTGGAAGATATCCTTGCCTGGATCACCTATAAAATTAATAAGGAAACCATCATTCTGGGCAATGTTGATATTAATTGGCTACACTTCTGCTCTGAATTCCCATCCTCTAACATTAGCTTATTTAAGTTCAATCAACTTATCTCCACTCCAGCTAGATTCAGTAGATGTAATACTGGCAGCTCCATCTTAGACTGGATGCTTGTTACTTATCCAGTAAAATCTCCTCAGCCGGTACTCTCCCAAATGCACTTAGTGATCATCTCCTTGCTTTTGCGCTTAGAACCACTCCCTCCTTCCAAAAGGAGCGTCATTATAAACAAATACCTAATCTGTCCAACTTCAAACCTCAGACATTCACCAATCTACTGAAAAACATGAACTGGAGCATCTTAAAAACTCTATCTCTAGATGATGTGGTGAATTACTTTGATGCAATATTTCTGGAAACCCTAAACAGCCTTGCACTCCCTTGACTAAAAAGAATCAAAACTAACCATGTCCCATGGCTAACTAAATCAACAAAAGAACTAATACTAAATTCCAAAGACATGCATCTGGAGCATTTCTCCTAGGGCCACCGCTGAATATTGGCTTAGTTCCAAGTCAGACTTTCCCAGTTAACAAATGCTAGCTAAAAATAAATAAATAAATAAATAAATAAATAAATAAATAAATAAGGTCTGAATAAATACGGAAACAATGGCTAAAAAATACAAATCTTCCAGACCTTTTGAAATTCAAGCAGTTTCGCAACCTAGTAAAAATACAAGTAATAAAAGATAAAAAAGACTATTATCTAATGCTTCAAACCAGTCATAGGCAAAACCCCCCAAAATTCTGCACATCCATAACGTCTCTCCTAAATTCGGGCACTAATTGCAACCCATCTCCACATCCAGAAAAAAACTCCATCACAAATAGCCAATCTCTTTAACTTTCACTTTATTGATGCTTTATCAAACATCACCAACTTTCCCACTTTCCCCAACCTCACTGTGGCACAGTCTCAAATAATTCTAAATAAACTAGTCCATCAAATCCATTCCCTTCCACTCACTAGTCTTCCACTTTCTCCTCACTCAGTTCTCATAAAATAGCAACCCAATGGACACCCTCATTCACACTTAAACCCATCACCATAAAAAGACTCCTCCTTACTCTCAAACCTAGCTCCAATGCAGCCAATAACCTACCCACAGAATATCTAAAACTAGCTGCTGATGCCTACTCTATCGGTATTCTAGTCAACAGATCCATCCTTGAATCCTATGTCTCAAAAATTTGGAAAAAAAGGCATTTATTCTATCCCTCCATAAAGATGGCAACTCTACTAATACCTCCAACTACCATCCTATAACCATTCTCTCCCACGTCTCTAAGCTCCTTGAGAAATGCATGCAGGTACAACTTCTAAACTTCCTCCTTAATAACCAGATTCTATCTCCAAAGTAACATGGTTTTAGACCAGGTCATAGTACTATGACTGCTCTGATATATTTCTTGGACATAGTCAGTAAAGCCTGAGATGCAGGCAGAATTGTTTCTTCCCTATTTCTAGACTTATCAAATGCTTTTCATACAGTCACTCGCCCGTTATTTCTAAATCAACTAAAAAATGGGTGTTTTCCCTCCCTCTCTCAACTGGTTTTCAAGTTACCTATCAAACAGAGAACAGGCTGTTAAATGGAAGATCTCCTTCTCTTTATACCTTAACATCCCAACTGGTGTCACTCAAGGCTCTGTTTTAGGTACCTTCCTCTTCAGCATCTTTGTTAAGAGTCACCAGTCTTCATTCAGTCAGTGCTCTCTAATACAATACGCTGATAACTCTACTATTATCAGCTCTGCTGATTCCATGTCTGGCCTACAACATTCCACTCCACTGGCTTTTACCTCCATAGAGACCTGGCTCAGTAACAATCACCTGTCACTTAATCCAAATAAAACCAAGCTAGTTCTATTTAACCCCCCCCCCCCTCAGGGAAAAAAACCCTCATAGACAAGGCCCACATTACCATTGTCTCTCCAAGCAATACAATAATTGAAGCTATTACTTATACTAAACTACTGGGAATTATTATAAATGAACAGCTAAAATCTGACTTCCACATACAGTATAATATTATCAAAATACATCAAAAACTAGGAATTCTTTAAAGGCGCAAACACTTTCTTAGCCCCGTCACTAAACAAACATTTGCCACCACTTATCTACTTCCCTCTTTCTTTTATGGTGCCCCATTATTTACAGTCCTCCCTAAAAACTAAAAAGACCACAAAACATGATAAATGAATCAATAAATCCAAGATATAAAGTAGTCCATCCCTTGATTTGGTGTCAAACAGCTTTAATCAACAATAAAACAGCCCGACTGATAAGCACTTTCGTCTTGAGACACAAGACTTCATCAGATATCAAATAACTAAATCATAGCATTTATAAAATGTTCAATAAAAATAATTAACAAATTAAACAATAATTAATTAAATGCCTTAAAAACATACACACATTCTGTTTAAAAAATGATCCATGTTAACATCAATCCCCCTATACCAGGGAGGCTTTTGCCTTTAAAACAGATTTAACTGTGATATACTCATTTAAACAAGGAAACACATTAGATTTTAACCTTAGCTGCCATTTCAATTCTTTATTTAATAATATGTTTTTCAGGTCACCCCCTCTGGGGTTCCTTTTCATCACCTCCAGAATCCCAAATTTAAAGTTAGAAAAATTTACACAAGTTAATGAATGTTTAAATAATGCACTCATTTCTTTTTTCATTTTAGTGTCATGGACGTGTTCATACCTTCTGTCTTTTAAAGCCCTTTCAGTCTTAATGACATAAAATGCTGGACAACCTCCACAGCTGACTAGATATACTAACATTTTGGTGTTACAATTACCATTACATAATATTATTTTACTTCCTAATCCATTTTCCAAAATTATTGATTCAGCCCTGTTGATATATGGACACTGTTTACACATTCCACAAGGGGTGGTAGCCTTTTGTACCTTAAGACAGTCATATCTAAAATATTCAAATTCTTTCTTGAAATTTTTTCCTGCCCTATAGAAAAATATAGGTTCTTGCCCCCACTACGTCAAACACTTCTTTATTCACTTTTAAAATGCTCCAGTTTGCCTAAACAACCTCCTTAATTAAACCTGTAAACTGGTTAAATTCCATCGCACATGCTTTCTGGTACTCATTGTCTCTATCTTTGGGTTTTGGTTTAACTAACCCTACACCTAGAAGTGGGGTATATTTTGTACCCCAACCTCTATAAACCTCCCACAAACTTTCAAGAATTTCTTTTTCAGGGTATCCTCTACACAGGAACATTCCCTTAATTTAAATTTTTTTTCATCCAAATCTTCCTTTTCTGAGGTCATCCTGGCAACTCTAATTGCTTGTCCCTTGACCAAGTACTTTTTTGGGGAAAGGAGATGATTACTGGAGTAATGGAGCTAACTATTACACCAGGTGTCCTTTCTATGTATATTGGATCTAAATCCATCCAATTTATGTGAAATGCTGACATCCAAATAACTTATGCTGTCCAGGCTCCACTTGTGTGTGAACTTAAAAAAACTTGTGCAACCATTCAAGTATTCCATAAACTGGCCTGCACTTCCTTCGTCTCCATCCCACAACACAAAATTATCATCCAAGAACTGGACATAGAGATGACTAAGTTAAAAAAAGGCAATTGAACACATATTGATGTTCCCACCCTATCATCACTAGGTTGGCATATGTAGGGGCACACACTTGCCCCCATAACCACTCTACTAATTTGTTGGTAATAGTCTCCTTGGAAATGGATATAATTATTATCTAGCAATAATTCCATTAACTCACTAATCAGTTCTAACTTTTCCAAAGACAAATCATAAAATCTATGCAGGGTGTCACAAAATTACTGATGACCCTCATTCCTTGGAATGGCTGTAAAAAGGTCTTTCACATCTATAGTTAAAAAACATAAGCCTTTTCTCCATAAGTCAGGTTTTAATTTACCTAGGAAATCCCATGAGTCCCTGATCAAATGGTCTGTTTTCAAAATAATGTCTTTAGTCCAAAAGATATTGTTAATAATTTGTATTCAAATTTATATAAGTGCTACGATTTGGTTATTTGATATCCGATGAAGTCTTGTGTCTCAAGATGAAAGCTCTTATCAGTTGGGCATTTTTATTGTTGATTAAAGCTCTTTGTCACCAAATCGAGGGCTGGACTCCCAATAAACTAAGCTTGAAATGTGTTATAACAAAGTCACCAAGTCTGCTACAAATGAAAAACATTCTATCCATCACTGTACAGCTTTACAATCCCTTAAGTGCTTGAACTCCCTCACTATCTATACTACCTGCAGCTAACAACCTTTAGTTATTCCTGTCCTCACCTCATTATTTAACAGCTATCTACCTAAAAGATCTCTCAGATCTGAAAATCACCACCTTTTGCAGGTGCATAAGCCTAACCTACCTGATGGCCAGCTTTTTTATACTTGTTCTGTAGCCACAGCCTGGGATGCTCTGCCATTAGCAATTAGATCTAATCAAAACCTTGCATCTTTCAAAACTTCTTTATAGGACTACCTCTCTTCTGTCCAGATCTGCACATCCACCAGTCCCCCACCTTTTAAAACTTGACTTGTGTAACCTACTCTTTTATGGCAGAAGTGTCATACAATATTAGGCTTTTTACATATGACTTGTCTCTCTTTGTATTATAAATTTGTTTTAATTGTAACTATTTGCCAAAACTTGTTTTACCTTTTCTCTAGCTAATTATTAATTACTTCTCCATGTGGATGTTTTTTTATGAACATTTACAAATGTTAAATCCTGTTCTATGTTTATGTTTATGTGTTTTGTGGTGCTTTTCTCCGCAGGCCTTCACTGAAAATGGGCTTCTTCTGGCCCAGTTGACTATCCCGGTAAACAAATGCCAATATATATATATATATATATATATATATATATATATATATATATATATATATATATATATATAAATAGTATCTGTACAAATCCCCGACGGCACTTTCTGCCAAAGCAGAAATCACCGAACATACATAACCGAAAGTGCTATTCACCGAAGCAGCACTTTCGGTTATGTATGCTGGTTCTGCCGGTCGCACTACAGTGCAGTTAAGGGAGAATTCCCTTTTCTCCACTGTAATGCGACCTCGGAGTGAGAATATAAATGTAGGGGGTGTGTGGGGGGCATGGCAGGCCCCCCCCTGCATAAAAGAAAATTTATTGTTTTTTTTTTTTTGAACGGACTTTAACGACGGTAACTTTTTTGGTGAAAGCGCTTTCGTTTTAAAGTGCATTCGGGTATTAGGGATTCGGACTATTGAACTTTCATTCAATAGTCCTAGAACCATATATATATATATATATATATATATATATATATATATATATATATATATATATATATATATATATATATATATAAGATCCATCCTGTTATTGTGCAGATTTATTAAATTCAGGGAACACAATGAACCGAGAATGGTTAGTATGTTTAATCAAATGGATAAAAATGATGGCAAAAGTAGTAGACAAGGGAAGAATTTTGAAAGTAAACGTTTCTTGTAACTTTAAACATCTTCACACATTTATTTCACAGACTCAGGTATTTCATCTAGAAAAAGGGATGCCCAAGTATCTTTTAAAGTTTAAATACAAGCAACTTGCTGGCCATTGTATAAAAAGAAATGTTTGATGAGTCACCAAAAAACAGTACATACATCCCAGAAGAGGGAGACTTTGACATGATAGAAACATTTAAGCATTTTGATGGTCTCTAGAACAGCCAGGACACCAGCACATTGTAAGATAACAGAAATACAAAAGCAAGGGCACTGTTTTAATGGCTGGGGCGGGGTGACAGCAGCAATTTGAAGAAGTATTTTTTATACAGTGAGACATACCAAGAAATGTTTGATGAGTTACTGAAAACCAGTACATACACCCCAGAAGAGGGTTTGTACATAGCAGTCTTGATGGGGAGGTGATGGTTTAACAAGCTGTAATGAAATTCAGCGATGCATGACATGGAAGTAAGAAAAGTTGCAGAACAGGTAGCAGGATGCAGATTGGTTGTTGCCTAGAGTTAAAAGACAGTTACATCTTATACATAACATTTCTTCATCCAAGAAGGGATTTTCTTCTTTACAAAATGATCCTTAGAGAACTGCATGTAAGCAGAACTTAACATAGCAGCTTCTCTGTTTGTATATCATTTCTGTGCTCTTTGGCTTACTCAGTGTATAGAACTGGCATGATTGTTTGGAATACCTTCTTTAGGAACTTGTCTCCAAGGCTATAGCATATCAACTGTCACACCTAAGATTTTTTTTCACACTTTTTTGTTCCCTACTTGCCCACCCAACAACTCTCCATCATAGTCCATGTACTGGTACACATTCTCTATCTCCACATCAGGGAGGAAAGGAAATGGAAGCATCTGGGCATTTTGGCATCTTGACAGCTGGGGAAACTTTTAATCCTTGGCCAACCTTAAACACATCCCTCATGCCTTACAAGCAATGACATCATTGCGGTTCATTTAGGATTATTGGCCCTGGTAAAAAGACCATGTAACTAAGGGTTTAAAACCTTGATATCTCTCACTACACTACATCCATCAGCATACTGATTGTTTGGTGATTTTCAGATGTGTTAGCATGTGATGTCAGTCAAAGGTGAACAATAGCTGTGACTGAGATGTCAGGAATCTTGATACCACCAGCTGACAGATGGAATAAATAAATAGAAACCCATACAGTTAACTAGTTATTAGCCTTAGAAAACAATAATTTAATTTAAACACTGTTTGTATCTGAAGAAAGAAGCGGTTATCACACTTTGTTTAAAAGACAGCGAAGAACACAAATGAGAGTCACTGCAAAAAAAAAAAAAACAAAAAAAAAAACATTGACACTCTGTCCAGAGATTATGAAAGTAATTCTGGAATAAATTCTGAGTGTTTCCATACTAACTGAATGGTAAAAATAGTCTGCAGGAGAGGGATAATCAAAAACATATTAATCTGTGGAACACAGTGCATTCATTGGAGGGAGAAAGCTTAGCCAGGTAAGAAAATTACATCTGTATGCCTCCCCCTGTCTATTTAGGAGTAGAACAAACTAAAACATTAATAGTAATAGCTACTTACAGTACTGGAGGAATATTAAAATGATGTAGGACTTGAGAATAAGACTTTTTTTCCCTTTTTTGTGACCATACCAGCCCTTTAAAAGAGAAGTGAGTGAGATGGGAATTAAGCAGAGTGAATGGGTCAATTGATATGTGTCTAAATTCAAAATGTACACTTTCACATGCTTTCTTAGCCTCTGTGTTTTTTCATGCTGTAGTGCAGCTGTTGGGTGTATGCATATGGCAAATCTCTTTAAATTAATTAAATATGACCAGGTAAACCTTATGGCTAGGGGTATACCTTAGCAGCGTGTAATTATTTTATTTTATTTTGGGGGGGGGGGGGTTGGTTTGAGCAATCACCTTAGCAGCAGTTAAATGCTGGGAAGACTGACATGAGCAGTGCAGCACAAGTAATAAGAGAAGCAGCTGTGACATGTTTCAGACTCATGGCCTTGAAATATAACTTCTACTTTGATCAGAAGCCAGCTGGCAGAAGACCTTGCTGATACAAAGACTTCAGATGCATCCATTTTCTAATTCCATCCACTTAAAGAATATCAATTTATTACTGCTCACTTAGGATTAGGTGGTTATGCTGTGCTGTCACAAAACTTTTTTTATTAGCTTGCATTCCACTCAAGTGTACGTTGAAATCCGATGCCCTTTTAATTTTGTCTGAAATTAGCACATTAATTTAAATAAAATTTAATGTTTTCATTTGTGTGTATGTGGTTTTCTTATGTGATATGCTGATGCACTAAATATATTATACCTTACTGCAGTTATGAACAGCTATAAGGTAGGATTGAACCTTTTCATAAAACCTGCTGGCGGAAAAAAAAGCATAAGGGCATTATATAATGGACTGTCCATTTTTTGAGGACCCAAAAGACTATGTTAATGTTACTGCAATTTAATAACTTTGTTTTTTTTACTTTTCTTATTGATTCGATTGGTCAATTGATATGTATCTAAATTTAAAATGTACACTTTCACATGCTTTCTTAGCCTCTGTGTTTTTCATACTGTAGTGCAGTTGTTGGGTGTATACATATGGCAAATCTATTTAAATTAATTAAATATGACCAGGTAAACCTTATGGCTAGGGGTATACCTTAGCAGCGTGTAATTATTTTCTTTTCTTTTTTTGTTCTTCTCACTTTATCCTCCACTCATTTTTTTTTTGCTTTATAGCTCTTGTTATCTGTCTTTTGCTCTGAGTATTGCTAGCAGACCCTGTATATCTTCATAGGTTCATAGGTTGGTACTAGGCTATCAGCCCTAGGGCCTATACAAGCCTAGCCATAACAATTCCCTGGCTATTTTTTCCCACACTATTTACTTCCCTGGACCCCTGTCTAGCAGGGCGACTGATGTGATCCCTGGGGTGAATTTCCTTTCTCCCATCCAATCGTCAAGGTTTCTTTTGAAGAGGGCCAAAGAGGCACTCTGCTTGACATGTATGGGCAATCTATTCCAGAGTCTCTGGGTCAGGAACCTATCCCTCCAGCATGTTTTGTTTATTGTGATGACAAGGTTTAGATCCCTGGAGCATGTGGCTCTGAGGGATTGGGATTTCTTTAAGTGTAGCATGTCCAACAGCTCTGGGTTTGACATGGCCTTGTATGTTAAGCAGAGATCGCGTCTGAGTAGACGATATGCAACAGAGTGTAGCTGGAGTTTTTTAAGGCGGTCAGCGTAGGGCATCTGCTTTAGGCCTGTGATTCTTTTAGTGAGGTATTTCTGCGGCCTTTCCAGTTGTTGCAGATGTCTTGAGAGGTACATACCAAACGGGGTGTTGTATTCTATAATGGGTCCAATGAGGGATGAGTACAGTGGGACAATGACCTCCTTTTTTCTGGATGAAAAGCCCTTAGTGATGAGGTGTGCCACATAGAAGGATTTCCTGACTGTTGTGGCGATGTGGTTATCGAAGGTGAGACCACTGTCCACCTGTGTCCCTAAGTCTCTTATCACACTTTCAGTGTTTAATGTACTGCCACCTATATGGTAATTCATGGATACGTGTTTTTTCCCAAACGGGATAACTATACATTTCTTGGCATTGAGCTTGAGCCCATGGCTCTGGTATCAAGCATCTGTTTCTGTAAGGCCCTTTTGTAGAGTATCCACATCATTTGGGGATTCAATAATGGCTCCCAGTTTGCAGTCATCTGCGAACTTTGTTATCCAGAGTCCCTTAGTGTTGGCCTGTACTTCAGAGAAGTAGATGCCAAACAAGAGCTGTCCCAGGACTGAACCCTGAGGTACTCCACTTGTCACTTGTCTGGAGCTGGATTTGGAGTCGGCTACTTTTACAGTGTGGGTTCTATCAGTAAGCCAGTTAGCAACCCATTGGGTGATGTAGGGATTAATGCCCAGCTTAGTAGGTTTATCTATGATTCCAGAGTAGGGGATGGTGCCAAAGGCCTTGGCAAGGTCTAGATAGGCTGTGTGGACCACCTTACCCTTGTCCATGGCTTTGGAGACTGATTCAAAGAAGTCAATCAGGTTCAGGAGAAAAAATCTGCCCTACACTAACCCAAACTGGGTGGGGTCCAGTGTTTGAAGGTTGCCAATGTCTTTGTTTATAAGTTCCATGATAATACGCTCCATGGCCTTGCAGATAAGGCTTGTCAGACTGATGGGACGGTAGTTTCCGGGATCCAAGGTGGATCCCCCCTTGTGGAGTGGGATAACTGTAGCTCTGCTCCACTCAGTGGGCATGAAACCTGAGGTGAGGCTATGATTAAACATGACACTTAGGTGAGGTGCCAGTTCATATTGTAGTTCATGTAGTACACAGCCCGGGATGTCATCTGGTCCTATGGATGCTGTATTCTTAGCTTTGGAGAGTGCGTTTTTTACCTGTGTGGCCGTTATTACCGGAATTTGGCAATCATCCGGTATTGGGATGGGCCATTTAGGGGGTGAGAGTGGGGTGAAGTTGGCACTGAATCGATCTGCCAGGATATTGGCAATATCCTTGGGATCAGTATATTTAATGCCATTCTGTTTTAGCTCAGAGCAGATATGAGCATTGCCATTTAGATTCTTGACATATTTATAGAATGCCTTGTGGTTGTCTTTGAAATCTTTGGCAATTTTATTTTCGTAACTAGCTTTGGAGGATTTTATGAGGGATCTCAGTTTCTTACTGAGGCTGGTAAGGAAGTTTTTGCATCCTGGGATTTTCCTCTTTTCTGCAACAGTTTTTTCCTTTTGTTGTAAAGTTTGTTTATGGCAGGGGACCACCAGATTGGCTTCCTTTTTTTGGATGAGAGCATCTTGGTTCTATTTGGGATGGCACCATTCATGCATGAGTGGATGTGCTCGTACAGTGCCTTAGTGTAGGATTCAGCAGTTGAACTTTCAGTTCCTGTCTGCATGGGTGTCATGAGGTTTGTCACTTCTGACTTGAGTAGCATGAAGTTGGCTTTGGAGAAGTTTTTTATGGAGGTTTCCTTACTGGGGGGTGGGGGTGGGATGTGGATGTTAAGGGTGATTAGCTTATGGTCAGACCTGACTAACGAGAGGGTGACCATAGGTGTGGAGCATCGATTTCCCATGTTGGTAATGACCAGGTCTAGGATATTGGAGCCCCTGGTGGAACTATGGATTAGTTGATCCAGGGCATTGGAATTTATGAATTCCAAGAACCGTTGGGCAAAGGTGTTGGTACATGAGTAGTTTTCCCAGTTAATGGCAGGGTAGTTAAAATCACCCAGTATTACGGTGTTTGGTTCTATCTTAATATTTTCCAGTATGTTTAGAAAGGTGTAGTGAGAATCTTGGGGTATGGTGGGGAATCTGTAGCAAGCTACAATTTGGATTGCAGTCTTACCTAGTGTTAGTTGCACCAGGAGAATTTCAGACGCATTGTGTTGGGCAACTAGCCTGGTGGTGTGAATATCCTTGGTAAATATTGACACTCCTCCAACTTTAGTGTTTCGGGCCTGCTTTGGTGGCCGAAACGTGTGGTAAGAGTTGTAGCCTGGTATTGCAGGGGTGCTCTCTGGAGCCTTGAACCAGGTCTCAGTAACTGCACAGATATCGATGTTCTCCATTTTTAGGAGTTGTTCTCCTCCATCCCACAGTGAACTACACAACCATGGCAGAGACTTCAGCTCTAGTGAAGTTTGTATTATTGGATAAAGGGCTGAGGGATAACAGTTACATAATGCTGTATGAAGACCAGCTTAATCTGTTAATCAAAGGAGTTGAACACCATTGCCCCTTTACCCCTGCTTTTCCGCCACTCCCACTCCAGCCATTGCCCCACTCACACACAAGCATCTCATTGCTCTGTTATACATTGACTCTAACACCGAAATACTTTAAAATAATTTAACGGCCTTTTAATAGTTCCAGACTTCAAGGAGAGAGCAACACTGGCAATCTGGCTTAGTTGGTAAGAAAACATCTAGGTGCAACTTTGCAGACATTGAGGAGGCCAATAACATGAAGAAGAAACTCAGTACTGGTTTGGGTTAAAGAAAATGATGAAATGTTCTTCAAAGAAGAATGTTTTACCAAGAACAATGTGTACCAATGAGTTTAACTGTTTAATTGCCAAGATACTACATAGTCCTTTCTTATTCTAAGAATTTACTGTATAAGACTTAGTTCAACATAGATAAGCAATATGGCATATGCAGACATTTGAGCAAATAGGATACATT
>NC_056738.1:501046185-501213685 GCF_019279795.1 Protopterus annectens
TAGAACTAATTCAAAGAGATGTTTATGTGTGTGCTATAATCTAGCAGCCTAATACCATTAGCCAATCATGATGAGATAGAAGTTTCAGAATTACTGTCAGCCAAGAAAATAATCTTGCATATATCTGCCATTTTGCTAGTCACAAGGACACAAGGTCTCATTGAAGTATTGATGTTTATGTTTCTGAATTAAAGAAATGAACCAAAGTGTATATGTTTGATTAGTTACATGACCTGTTAGCATGAGATAGACTTGTGAATCATATTCAGAATTAAAGTATGGTCAAATTGTTTTGAAATGCAGCATTAAATGAAGTAATAGAAACCTATAGAGTAATTACTAAACCAAAAATAAAACAGTTAATATAAAGCAAGAAATGTTTAAACTGGTGTATTGAAAATAAATGTATGAAATTTGGTTAAATGGTAGAAGTGAGTTGAGAGAATCATGAAAACCTAGTTGTTTAATTAATTGTGCATGAGATATTGTAATTATCATACTAAAAGGAAATGCCTGCACTTGATCAGCTATGTGAAGTTGAGGCAAAATAATTCACTTTGCTAAAATATGTAATGTGTAGTAGATGGCGCTAATGAAAAGGAATGTATGTGGCAAAACAGAGCCATGTAAATTATTTGTGGACAGTAAATCTCAACCACTGAAAATGGGATGCTCCAAAATCACCTCTCTCTTAATGCCGATAAAACTAAGATCCTTCTATTCTCCCCCTCAAAATCCTCCCCTCTTGATGAAAACTCTCTTCAAATTATCAGCCTTAATAACTCCTCTATCGAGATCGTACCCTCTGCCAAACTTCTTGGTGTCACAATTGACAATTAACTAAAATTTAGCACTCATATCCAGCTAAACATCAAATAAACTCACATAAAACTTGGCCTACTTTATAGAAACAACCAGTTCCTCTCTCTTTCCTCCAGACTAACTCTTGCCTCTACCTATCTTCTTCCCTCTGTTATGTATGGCACTCCTCGGCTCACTAATTTATCTTCCACACTTACCTCCAAACTGGAAGTATGCTACAACAAAATCTTCAGATTTGCCACCAGTGCCAAATCCTCCTCTCATCATTGCATCTCCCTTCACTCTATAAATTGGCTTGAACTTCCCAACCTACTAGACTTTCACCAATTAACCACAGCCCACAAATTATTGTTCCAACCCTCTAACTGCCCTGCACTATCCAATATACTACAACCATATTCCCCCCTCAGACCCCTTAGATCTTCTCACCAAAACCTGATCACTATTCAAAAACCCAAGAGCCCAGCTGGTCAGCTTCTCTTATCCTTTACCCTAGCAAAAAAATGGAATGCTCTGCCCTCCTATCTAAGGACCTGTAACAACCATAATAACTTCAAATCTCAACTTCATTCCTACCTCTACCTAAACAGGAAATGCAACTGCACTCTTCCACCCATACCTCTCAAACTCTCCTCCCCCTTCACTCCTGGCTAACCTTCTTATCTTCCTAACCTCACTCTCAATTGCAAATTCGTACTTGTAACTAAATCGTAAAATCTAGCTATTTTGCTATATTCTCATTTATCTCATGAACTAAATTGAAATTGTATTGATTGTTTATTTCTTGTTGAAGAATCCCACTGTCTGTATTTTAAACTATCTGTGAAAAATGTTTATGTTAAGAAACTTTGTTCTGTGAAGCTTTTCTCCTCGGGCCTCCACTGAAAACGGGCCCCCTAGCCCAGTGGACCTCCAATCAAACTGGAATAAATAAATAAATAAATAAATAAATATAGAAGAGAGCATAGTGTTCAAGAACAATATGAAACAAGAGGTTCAGTCAGAAATCAGGGAGAAAAACTCAAAGTAAATAATCAGAGTGTGATGGTTAAACATTGGGGAAGAATGTAATGTTAAGTCTGCACAAATATTCAGAGCACAAACATTGAAAAAAATAAGCCGAAATTTTTCATAGCCAAGTTGCTTACTTATTCTGGCTATCAAGTGTTGCTGGTGAGTCAGAAATTATGTGTGAATATAACAATAATCAATACTAAACCCAATTTCCATATAACTGGAATAGAAATTCCAGCCATTTCAGATTGTTTGACTTACCAGAAATGCAATAATATGAGAATAAAATGGCTATATAAATAATTATTTTCAGAATTTTGTCTTTGTTTTGTTTTTGTTTTCTATGCCAGTGGAGTGGCAGCATAATTAAACTCATTTATTTACTGATGTGAGATGTGTGCCAGGTGTTCACTATGTTTAGACAGATCCTGCAATTTTACCAGTCATGCATGTTCCAAGGACATTTCCAGCAGTAAGAGGTAATAACACAATTTAAGTTACACAGCATGGAGGGTGTGGGTGTTTATAGGTAAGTCTGCTGCTCCACTGTTTGTTTTTTATTTGTTTTTTTTTTATCACTGGTGGTCATTTTATTAGTTTATAGGAAAGTGATTAAACCTACTGACTTGGGGAATAAGATGGTCACTGTAGTTAAACATTATAAGACTTTTATATTCATAGGTCCACAATACACAAATAAACATATAAAGTAGAAACATTATATATTTTTTACCATAGCTATACATACAGGGATAGCAAATGCAAAGTATTTTTTGTATTTAAGCTAATCAAGGCTTTTGGAAAATCAAGATGGAAGAAGAGGGTTCCAGCTGTGTACATTATTATGCCTATAGGAAGACACAGATTTCTGAAGCTTACAGTTGGTATTTCAACAGCTACTGAAGTGTTACAGAGAGAAGTTGCACAGATGGTTGAGGGTTTTGAAGGTGCTGTAAGATAACTTGATGAAATATTGTTTTAAAATGCAGTCAGGGCAGAACATAATAATAAACTGATTCAGTTACTGAATAGACTGACACAGCATAACCCGAAGCTGAATACAAGTATAAAATCAATGTAACAGAGGTAAAAAATACAAGTCATGTTGTAGATTTAGAAGGATTGAAGCTGGGCATTGAAAAAAATCAGAGGTACTTTAAAGTTGGCCCCACAAAGAAATAAAGTATTTATGAAATTTTAGCTATGTTATGCTGTGCTCTCAACTTTAACCTTGGTAGTAATGCAATTACACAAGTGTCAGATATGCACAATTATGTTGTATGATGCCATGTACTGGTCAATAATCCTCATGACAGGTAGGCCATAAGCAGGCTAATCCCACTCATGCATTTCATAGCAGATCTATACTGTACTGCTAGTGTTTTATGGGGAAAGGGGGAAGTAAGGAGATGTTTGTATACATAATACTACTGGACACACCAGCCCAGACAGACAGCAAGTGTAGGGGAACACGTCTCAACTGTACAGATTTTCACAGAATGTCCAGATTTTGCCTCATATTTTTGATCTGCTTTTCATAAAATTGTGGTTTTCTGGTGAATCATTGGCACATCATTAAAGATTTAAGTCAGAAAATAACGACAGATATTTGAGTTTCAGACTTCATGTCCTTCAGAAAATTTATGCTAACACAAAACCTGTTATTCTATCAACTTTCAAAGTTTGTAAGAGCAATATTTAAAAATTGTCCCTATGTTTGGACCTTTGACCCCCATTATTTATGGCTTTGTTCAGATTTCTTGCACTAAGAGGTTGAGGGGTATGTAGGGGGACACTGGGCTACAGCTTATGTATATGCACTCTGGCTGCTTGATGTAATTGAGGGTAGCCAGCTGTGCAATATTGTAGCAAGCCACTGACTAATACTGTCAGCTACAGGCTTAACATGGCATCTGTTCACTGTCACTTTTTTTTTTTAATCTACTGTACAAGAGGTAAACAAACACTATACATGATTATTTGGATGTGTGTGTGTGTGTGTGTGTGTGTGTGTGTGTGTGTGTGTGTGTGTGTGTGTGTGTGTGTGTTATGACCCACAGGTTTATATTACTGACATTTGTTTGTAGCACATGGAAAACACACATACATTGTATCAAGGTGTGTGTATAACACCTATTAATATGTTTATAATTGCATACATTTTCCTTTTCCTTACACAGCAGGATGCCTAGACAAGGCAAACAAAAGAAATGTAAGTTTCCCCATGGAAAGAATGAAATCATGACAAATCTAACTGGCCCATCTCAGCCATGATGGTGGGATGCAGCAAATTACATAACTGCTGTCAGCAGCCAAGGCAGAAAGTATGAGCATGTCAAACACCTGGCACTGACATGATTAGTGCTGTCAAAGCTTGTGCCTCCAAACACTTCACCCAACCCAGTTTGGCTTTGTTAAGGGCAGATCATGCCTACTAAACCTGGTTGACTTTTTTCGAGACAGTCACCAAGGCCATAGATGAGGGGAATGTAGTCCACACAGCCTACCTTGACCTCGCCAAGGCTTTTTACACCATTCCCCACTCGGGAATTATACAAAAACTCACCAGCCTGAATATACACCCCTACGTCACAAGATGGGTTGCCAACTGGCTTAGAACCCACACGGTAAGAATAGTGGGCTCCAGGTCCGACTCTAAACCAGTCACAAGTGGTGTCCCACAAGGCTCGGCTCTGGGACCCCTACTGTTCGGCATATACTTCTCAGAAGTACAGGCAAACACAGGAGGACAATGGCTAACTAAGTTTGCCGATGACTGCAAACTGGGAGCCATAATTGACTCACCGGCTGACACAGATATTCTCCAAAAGGGCCTTACTGAGACGGACACCTGTTGTCAAAGTCATGGTCTCAAGCTAAATGCCAAAAAATGCATAGTTATCCCATTTGGGAAAAACAAAACACCCATGAATTACCACATAGGTGGCAGCCCCCTTAATACAGAAGAGGTAATAAGAGATCTGGGGACCCAGGTAGATAGTAATCTCTCCTTTGACAATCATATTGCCAACGTAGTTAGGAAATCCTTCTGTGTAGCCCATATAATTACTAAAGGGTTCACATCTAGAAATAAAGAGGTTATAGTGCCCCTCTACTCATCACTCATCAGACCCATCATAGAGTACAATGCCCCATTTGGGATGTACCTCACAAGACACTTCCAACAGCTGGAAAGACCACAAAAGTACTTCACCAAGAGGATTACTGGTCTCAAACATATGTCCTATGCAGCCTGACTGGAAAAACTCCAGCTGTACTCAGTGGCATATCGCTTACTCAGAGGTGATCTCTGCTTGACTTACAAAGCCATGTCCAACTCAGAATTGATGGACATGCTTCACCTAAAGAAATCCAAGTCACTGTGAGCTACTCGCTCTAGTGAGCTAAACCTCACCACAACAATAAATAGAACATGCTGGAAGGATAGATTCCTATCACAGAGACTCCTCATGCTTTGGAACAAAATTCCTAACTACATTAGGCAGAGCCCCTCACTAACACTCTTCAAGAGAAACCTTGACGAGTGGATGGGTAACAGACAATACACCCCTGGGATCACTTCATTGGATCTTCTTGACAAAGGCTCAGTTAATTAATCAATGGGGCGGCGAAAGCTGAGACACTCTGGCTAGGCTTATAAATGCCCTCGGGCAGATAGTCAAGTACCTACCTATGAACCTATGAACTAGCACAGGAAGTGAGAGAACAGGATGTTGCCCATCAACCAAAGCACCATTATCAGAAGTGGATAACGTCCTTATCTGTCTGCATGAGGAGGGTTCTGAGTAATCAGAAGGCCTTGATGGAGTCATGGATTGCCCTCCAAGAATCTCTGTCAGGGCTGCCCTATGTGCGTATGTCTTTACATGAATAGGTAGCTGCATCTTAGGTAACTGTGTTGTGTAGTGTGGATTAAATGCAGTAACATTTTTCTTCATAGGGACATAAGATCTTCAAAGTAGAAGACCACCAGTACAAAGTAAAGTAGCTATTATTATGTCATACTCTGCATATTTTCCTTTGGTGTTTTTACAGGTGATGTTTTATCAGGTTCCTCCACTACCATGGATATATCGCTGCCTGATGTCAGATATGACTCAGACTCTGACAATTATGGCAGCTGAACTTTGATACAGGGTTAGTGTTGGTTACAGGCATTGTGCTGTTCAGATTCCCACTCCACTCAATGGACATGGCATCTGTACCTGTGACACAAAGACAAAGAGGGACAGGAAACTGCAGACAGGGCTAACGTGGAAGAGATGTAATCTCCTGTGGTACAGTCCCTATTGGTTGCTGTAAGTGCCACTGAGCATTGAGAAAACAGGGAAGGTGTCCTGTCAGTGGCTGTAAATGTCATAGGTACCACTTTTCCCAAATTTTATTTTATTTTATTTATTTTGCATTTGTCGACCAGGATAGTCCGACTGGATACATGTCCATTTTCAGCAGA
Source organism: Protopterus annectens (assembly GCF_019279795.1). Classification (NCBI taxonomy): domain Eukaryota; kingdom Metazoa; phylum Chordata; order Ceratodontiformes; family Protopteridae; genus Protopterus; species Protopterus annectens. Next base: position 501,052,496 of record NC_056738.1, read on the forward strand.
GACCTGGGGAGAAAAGTTCCAAGGTCAGCAATTTAGATTAAAAAAATACAGTATTTACAGTAGTTATATCTAGGCAAGCAGTTAAGTTTAAGATACGATATTTACAGGGTTACATATCTAGGCAAATTATAGAAGTTCCAAGGTTAAAGAAAAAACAGAGAGTAGGTCATCATTAAGTAACACAGGTCAGCTAAAAATACTGTTATTAACTCATACAGTTAGTTACAGATGCAATATTTACAGTGGTTAGATACCTAAACATGTTATAAACAAAGTAAAGGTCAGGATAGTGCCACAGGTAAGCTAAAATAACTATTTTAGTCTCATTATCAAGGAGAGTTAGTCGGGTTTGCTACATTGACATAGCCAGTTTAGTGTCAGATGTTGTTCAAATCTAGTCTTAAATTGACTCAGGGAGTTGAGCAAAGTAATTTCGATTGGGTGAGAGTTCCAGGATCTGCCTACAGAGTTTGCAAAGAGAGAGTCACTGGCGGAGTTATTAGTTTTGATAGTCTGGACTAGTAATTTATTAGAGGATCAAAGACGTCAGGGATTGTGATAGGGGGTGATAATATTTTTAAGAGCAGGAGTATTATCTGGATTGTAAAGGATCTTATGGGCAGTAATCATAAGGTTATACTGGATCAAGCTGGGTAATTCTAGCCACCCAAGCTGGTTTAGGTTAATACAATGATGGGTCCTATAAGGCAGGCCAGTGGCAAATCTGGCAATATGGTTATAGCAGATAGAGAGTTTGTTAAGGACAAATTTGTTTAGACTGGAAAGCATCGGGGATGCATACAGAAGATTTGAGAGTAAGTGAGAGCGAGCTATGGCAAATCTAGCAAGAGGGGTTAAGAAGGCTTTTATCCTGTAAAGTGAGCCTAGTTTTTTATTGATGGTCTTAATGGTTTGATTAACATGTAGGTCAAATTTAAGATTATTATTGATTATAGCACCTAACAGTTTTGTAGAGGAGTCTGGGGAGATTATTGTCCCATTATTAGATTTAATGGTAAAAATGAAACCTGTGTGTTGGTGAGAAAAGCAACAGTTTGTTTTTTTGGGGATTTAGGATCAGACAACAACCAGAAAGCCAGTTTTCAATTGTGTTAAAGGTGGTTTGTATAGCTGACCACAATTCATTTGGAGATGTGGCCGAGCATACCAGGATGGAGTCGTCAGTGTATTGGACACAGCTGACTTTAGGGATAGCAGAATAGAGGTCATTAATGAAGATGGAGAATAGAAGGGGCCCTAGTATGGAGACCTGGGGTACACCTAGTGTGTTGGGTAGGAGTTTAGAAAGTTTGTTTTGCCAAAGGACAGCTAGTCATTTGATGTCCATGATCCGCCAAATGTGTAGGACAGTTATAGATGGACAGGCTAACAACAACTCAGTCCTTGCTATGATAGCAGGTGTTTTAAAAGGTGCACATGATGACCTGAGGGAGTGGATGTCCCATGTGTGTGACATTCTGAACATGTTCTGCAGACAGTTTATATGATCCACGTCTCTAGGTACACACAAACAGTGTGCAAGACAAACATCCCATGGCCACTTCACCTCTGTCTCCAATAGTAAGATTCACAATGGAAAGGAGAAGCAATGACCAGGCACAGGTAGTGGCACTATTTCCACTCCAGCATCCAATGTGGAGGGAACTAGGACAAGATGTGGGCATCCATGATGGTGTGAAGCTCATGCTAGAGTGATGTATGGTATCAACCATTACTCATGTTCATGCGGCATTTCTTCCTCTCGGCAAGGGGTAGATAGTGCCTGTGATCCTCAGAGAAGAGGGCGTTACTGTGGACAGGAGTGTCCACATTCTGCATATACATCTCCTGTGGATGCCCTGAACCTGTCTGTAAGATGTCACCACGGTGCTGAACATCTGATTGTGCTGCATACCAAAACACACACGCACACACACACACACACACACACACACACACACACACACACACACACACACACACACACACACACACACACACACACACACACACACACACACACACACACACACACACACACACACACACACACGCACACTCATGCTCATATGTCCACAAGGCCCAGCTCCAGTGTACAACAAAAGTGAAAGTGCCCGCTCCCTGATCAGTGCACCCTAGCCCCCCAGCATCTGACACACACAGCATCAGGTTTGCTTCAACTATCCAAACCCAAACACATTTACCTGTAGATGACACTTGATGCCATGGCCATCCCCCACCTGTTCAAAAGATGATAACTGTGCCCTGGCTTATATGTTACTTGGGTAGCCTCTGTCTCATGCACAGCATGGGCAGTCTGGCATGGAAACGTACAGTCTGGGTGCATGCATCACTTTTAATTTACTGCATACCGCTTTATTCAGCCAGTACCGTAGCATGTTACCCCATAGTTCATCTGGTATAGACTTCCTCTACAGCTGGCTCCTCAGAGGCTACTGATTGGACTTCTCCTCCACTGTCTGGTATGAAACTTCTTCTTCCTGAATGAGTATGCCCTACTGCAACTGTTGTCAAAAATTATGGTATGTAACACAGCACAGAATAAAAACATCTTCCTACATGTGCCAGAGTCATACTGTCGGCCACAACTAGATACATGCTAGCAGTAACAACAGGCCTTCAGCAGGCCAAACACATGTTTAATGATGACCTGGGCTTGAGAAAAGTATAGTTTTAGCCACTGTCTGTCATGGTCTTGAGATTTCTAATAGGTGTCATTAACCATGGCTCCAGAGCACATCCAATGGCAATCCCCACACAAACTGCTGATATGTCAAACATGTGCCATGTGTGAGAGTTGTGGAGATTGTCTTTTTGGCCTTTCAGACACATTGTATATTATACCTTGTGCATTACAGACAACATGGCAATTGAAGGAGTGGAAACCCTTCTGGTTGATATACCTTCTACCCTGCTCACCAGATGAGGATTTTGTTTCAATGTGGGGGCAGTATTTGGCTTCCAGTATCTCTGGAAAAACAGGTTATGCTATAAGAAGCCCACATGGTGTTAGCTCTCTTTTCTGTGGTATGTAGAAACCATATATACTTCCCTACATGCTGTAAGATAGCATCAAGGAACTGGAATGGTATCCTTGAAGCAGATGCTTGGGTTACCTCTGCCATGCCTCCTACTGGTTGCTAAAATGTCCCTGTAGCTTGTTTTCACAAAGCAATACATACTGTTGTATCCACAGGGAATAAATACTGCAAGCATATCACAGGCCTGTAAATGAGGAGAAAACATCTCAAACAACTCCTGCACATTCACTGTATCCACAGAGTAGGAGTCCATGATTTCAGTGTCATGAAAGTCATACAATGTTAGGCCTTCCCAGATGACATAGCACCACTGAGGGTGATGTTGCACAACACCACAATTAACAGTGGTAAGTACAGTCTGTTGTATAAACAGATTTCTTAGTGTTGTGGCTATCCTGTACATCATTCTGCAGTTCACCTCCTGTAGCTCCAACATTTTACTGCAGTCAATAACTCCGGAGCTAGCACCTCTAGTCAAAGCATATATATACATCTCGGAGTCACTCTAACATATTGTTTATACTTATTTGCATCTGTGGTGATGCTCATTTTAATAATGTTGCTCATTACCATGTCATTATTGAACTATTACCATATTACACTGGCTGCAGGATTTCTCAGCTGTCTCAAGTCATGCTCTGTGTGTCTGAATCACGCACAGCCTGCATGTTGCAACTCCTTGTGCAAAATCACTTGCTGTGATGCAGAAAATATTTCTGAATTCCAGGAAATATGTCAACAGTCACCTAAAAGCAGCTCTTCCTTCAAAAAAAAAATTTTATAATTTGCCTAGAAGGTACTGACTGCCATAGATTTTTGATAAAATAATGTATAGCAAAAAGAACATTCTGAAGCTTGTCATCCACAAACATACCACTGTCAAGTGACAAGAGAAGAGACATTGTAATTATGGAACACAAAGACAGCTATTAACAGCCTATTAGCTGCCAGGAACAACTATAGTACAGTGAGTCTAAATGAAATCTACGTAACCTATAAGTTTATAGACAACTTCTCAGACAAATTATTATTACAGTGTCCTCTCTATTACAGCTTTATGAAGTTTTAAAGGTACCTTATTTTAAAACTGGAGTCCTGTTTGGCCTAAAATTCATAAAGAACCTTTGTCTTCCTCTTTCTGCCCATTTCTGGCGCCATCTGGTTCTAAAATGGTACCTCTCATTATGTTTTTGGATGGAAAGATAATAAGGAGGATTGCATCCAGAGGTGACCATGCAGTTCAAAGACCTTTTCAACAATGGATGGTACCATTCAGTTTGTTTACTGTGGCTCATGAGCATCATGAAACTATTTCCAGATCTACACATACATGGAAGTGTGATGAAATAGTGTTCTAGTCAGTGGCTGATTGTTGATTGCGCAGGAGTTTTCAGCACGTGAGAAGTTTGGGAGTATGAATTGTTTCTCTTGCTACAATGAGAGTCTTCCCAGCCTCATTTATTTCACTTATTTTATCCTTTGTTGACTGGGTAAGTCCCACTAGGCTAGTAGCATCTTTTGAGGAGAGATCCAAGTGGTATTTATACTATTAGAGGAAATTTAGTCAGGGCATCAGTGAACATTCACTACTTTTTTCAGTAGGTGCCATGGGATCTTTTACATCCACCAACTCAAGCAATGGGGCCTTGGTTTAATGTCTCATCAGAAGGATAACATGCAATCCAGAGTGCAGTGAGTAATCAATCTTCCTAGTGTGGGAACAGAACCCACAGCCTTCTGCACCAAAGGCAAGTGTGCTACTTGTTGCACTACTGACAGTGCTGACATGCATACTTAATCATACACAATAACAGGTGCCATTGGTACAGGGAAAGATTGTGATTTGATGAAATATTGTATTCCACACTAATTCAATGAAACATGCTGAATGTGTAGTAAGAAATAATACTACCATCATATAAATATATATACCTTTTATGATATATCACAGATTCTTGACATCTTGGATGTGCAGTATGGTGACTCTTGATATGCACCATGGATAAATGTTTGCTGCTTTGGGCCTGCCTCTTCTTACACCAATGCACACTATGACTTTCTAGTGTGTTAGTCATACCATGGAGCGATATACACTTCTGTGTTATTTCCATGGCCTGGCAAGGTGTTTCCACTACTTCATATGTTTAGTCATCATAAATATGGATTATTGAATGCTAGCAAGTATGACGTATCTCCAGTTGGCTTCTTGTTTGACCAGTTTTATCCAACGCTGGGCATCTGGGACTAGAAGTGTATGCCCACGGTACATCTAATGATGCAGATGGATATCTGTGATGAAGACAAATAACCTAGCAGGCAAATTCTAGTGTGTGTTGTTGCTGTCACTGATTAGTACTATATATTATTCACATTGTGCAAATGATGGGTCTCATGTTCAGAGCCTTTCATAATATCCTGTAATCAGGGCTGGTGTACAGCATACATATTCTGTGCATAATTTTTTATGCTTTTGTTTAATGGATAGGCAGGCTGTCTGATTACCATTTTCAGATTTGAACCAAGCACAATGGACAGAAGGCAGGCTACAACAAGTATCACAATGTATTGCAAAAGCTAACATAGAAATGTAACAGTATTAGAGCTTCAAATCCTGGTTGACAAAGTATTTATTGCATCGCACCCATCAGTTTACTGTCACCATTCATTGGAGACACTCTTATTGTTCACTGTATGGCTGACGGTGACAGCTTCTTTGTCCTGGCTATTGCTTCATGCATACCAGTATGTCATGCAGCATCCTGACATCCTGACAGTCTAAGCCTGCTATCTCTAGTTGGAGTGTAATGCGCTGTACTATTGAAGCAAAGTACACACATGAAACATCTTAATTTAGCCAAATTACAGTTTGTTGTATTTTAAATTTTGTTTTACTGCAAAGGTTTTTTTTTCTAGGAATCTTAAAAGCTGTTGACTAGGGTCAGTTATGAAACATTCCTTTTGCATTTATTGATTGTATAGGAATTACATCTAGCTAATCAGTTTAAGGAGCTGAGAAACATTTTTCTTATATAAGGTATTCACCTACATTCCTCCCCAGCTACAAGAGCTCTGAGTTTAAAACTGCTGTTTGACTGCATTGATTTTTGGATTTTTTTTACCCACTTCTTGTTATGCTTTTAAATTTGGTGGCTTATTAGTTGCCCACCCCTACTATAAACTACATTTTGGAAGCCCATCCCAGTGCTAATTCTACTAGCCACCAATAGCTCAAGCTAGTAAGGCACTACAATTAGACTCTTGAAGCTTGAGTTAGCCTTTGTTTCATATCATCCTATTTCCATTAGTGCACACTGCAATATTCAGAGTGTTAATCTGAATTGTACATTGTTCTTTTTTGAAATTTTCCTTGAAGTCAACTGTTGGTATTTTTAACTTGGCCTGGAACCTTAATCTTGTAGCATCCCTCACAGTGGTGGGATAATTGAGAGTTGCTGAAGGATATGGGAATCATTTTTTTTAGGGTTTAATGCATTTTTACTGTTTGTATTTTTCTTTTAGATTCACTCACAATAGTGACAGAATTATGAATTACTACAAGATCTGAGCCTTAAATATACCTTTATACTAGATTTTACAGTTTACCGATTGGATTCCTCTCTACATCATCTCCTATAACCTGTGTTGAGTTGTGTAACAGTAGTTTGAAGTGATTGTATAGACACAGCCACTTAGTTATAATTTTCCATATAATTTCCTCTGCTATTTTCTCAAGTATTGAGCTGAGTGTAGAGCAGCTAGTTTGCCAGCTGAGAAGCATTTCGCCAATAGTGTTATTTTAGATCAATCCTAGACCTCTCTCCCAGCTCACCAACTTCAAATTTACAAACCCGTCTTGCACCACCCCTCGTAGATCACAAAAAAAGAGGATCCACAGCCATGGATGTGCACTTTCCTACTATCTCTGTAGCCAGCCTGGTGGACCTGAACATCCTAAGATTACCACATATTTACTGACAACCACCTTATTCCTGAGCTGAGTGACACAATATGGGAGAGACGTAATTGCACTATGTTTTTGGAAGCAAAGCTGTCACATACAGACACTGATATTTCCAAACAGGTTGCCAGTAACACACACACACACACACACACACACACACACACACACACACACACACACACACACACACACACACACCCACACACTCTCACTACACCTACTATGGATCTGGAACATAAACTCATAAATACTGAGGCTCTTAAATGCAATCTGCTCAAACCTCAAAGATCTCCCATATGCTGTCCTCAGCAACCTTCCAAGCACTCTACAAACACAACGCTCCCAAGGACACATACAACCACATCTCACAATGTCTCAACCTCTTAAGCCCTTAAGAAAAACTACCACACAACACAATATACTGGTCACTGGAGACTCTGTTGTGAGACACACTGATGCCCTACTCACCAGGCTGAGCAAGGAGACAGTCATGGTCAGTTGCCTATCAGGGGCAAGGATCCACCACATCACATACATATTCAGGACATTGACCCCAAGTACCAGTATGACTCTGTCATAGTCCATCTGGGTGTTAATGAACTGAGATCTCCCTGGACTATATGAAGACATGATAGAGTTTTCATATTATGTGTCCCAGGCAGGTGTGAGCCTAGCATTGAGAAAATTCTACCTTCCCCAAAGATGATATCACAATACAACCAGAAGAAGATTGATTTTAAAAATTGGCTTAGTTACTGGTGTCTTTCTAAGGGTATCAAATATTTGCCAGCTTGGGAGAACATGATCTCCAGACCTACACCACCACAAATTGAAACTTCAGAACCTTCAAACCACAACAGCTCACAGCTCCAAATCAGGTGAGACAAAAGGAGTTGCAAATAAATGGCAAACTTTATTGGTAACTGTTAAGCACTTTCTTCTCCTTCAAGAGACTTCATCAGAACAAATTTCATTACAAACCCAGCCCTTAAATACCCTTGCTTAATGATGTCACATGAATCACTTAATTACACCTTAAAAACACACTACATAATTTATCAATAAATAAATAAATAAATGAATGAAACTCACTCATTTTGTGTTTGACTAACATTGTAAAACATTTAAGACATTAAAACACTTCTCATATTTAATTTAATTGTGCCTTATAGGACACTTTCAACCATCTAGCCCATAATATGTTTTAATTTTAAAATACATGCAATATTAACTGCCTCATTTAATCCAGGAAATTGGGTGGCATACAACCTCAACTGCCATCTCAATTCACTTGCATCCAAGTGCAAGTCTACTATTTTACCCTGAGGGTCCTTTACTATATGATCAATAGCCAAAAACTTAAATGAGTGTGTCCCATTGTCTTTAATATGTCTAAATAAAGCGTTAGTAGTTTTTCTTTTCTTTATGTCATCTCCAGACCTGCTGCTTTGCTAGGGATGGTCTGCATCTGTCCCCACTAAGCTTTCAGATATTGGACAAAACATTATCCAGCTGTATAGTGCCTTTTTTAGGCAATGCCAATCTGATAAATCTTCAGACATAGTAAATTATATTCAAGATGAACTAAAAATGTTACTGCTCAATGCTAAGGGTCTCAACAAGAAGCCCCCCACCATATAAGTGTTCCTCACCCTGGAGAGTGCTGACATCTGTGCAGTTATTGAGACATAGTTTAAAGCTGCAGAAGTTGCCCAGGCAGTACAAGGCTATAATACCTTCCACACATTTAGATCAGCTACTGCACAAGAAGGGACAAGAGGTGGAGGTGTATCAATCTACATAGAAAGTAAGCACACCTCAAGATTGGTTGAATAGTATAACAAGCTTGAGCTACTCCATGTCTAACTAACTTGAGGTAAAATCCTATACCATACTATGTCCTTCCTAGCTGTAGGTCCCGTTTATGACCCAGGATAACCATACCATGTATTGGAATGTACTGGAGTCTCTCACCATTCAGCACAACAGCATATTCATTGGTGATTTCAACTATCTCACCACAAACTGGGATACAGACACAACCACTAACATGCAGGTTCAAAGATTCCTGCATTTTGTCAATATAGGGTCCCTGGAACAGCTAGTCTGCACACATACTAGTGGTGCAAGTATCCTGGATCTGGCACTCACAAATATGAGGGAATGTTGCGCAATCCCTAGTAAATGGTCAGAAAAGACTACTCTCAGGACCAGCTTGTGTCTTTATATATCTGTAACACAATGCATACCATCTAGTTCAGAAGGGCATGATTGCTGTTGCATGGAGTGCCTCCATGGTCTCCTAGTGTTCCACAGTTATATCAGAGAACATATTGTGCTTCTTAATATAGTTAAGCATAGTGCTGAGGAGGATGTTTGAGTCCCTGGACACAGATACCTGGAAAGCAGTAAGTGTGACCTCAGTGTGCCTTTAGAAATTTCTTCTGGATAACATGCACATTCGTATCTTATGGCCCATCCCGTGTACATTTTGGTGATGTGCTCCCTGCATGTGTACATATTGTGGCAAGGGTATCCCTATCTATCCCTGTACTGATCCAGTATCGCCTGGTATGTAAGTATGTGATAAGAGTGTAAAATGCAACATATGCCAGTCTGTATTACCATATCAGTACTATGCAAGGAGATGCCATTTATGGCTCTGACCAAATCTGTGGTTTAAGAACTGGCATGCTGGAAATCATCTCTGCCTGTGATAGTTACACATGTTCCTCAGTATTTGTTGACATGTTGACACAATCTTGCTCTTTAGCTGGATTTCAGCCATCGTCTGAGGTCTGTATGCCTCATGTAATACCAAACCTTTTGAGATACATGAAAATGCACTTATTGTCATAATACTAAACTTTTGCATATGCTAACTTTACTTCCTTTTATGTATATTCAGAACTAATTGCATGGATATAGACTAAACACAGAAGTCTAGCACTTAGCAATGCACTTTTATGAATCCCATCCAAGATCAATAGAAAACATGTGTCACTGAGGAATAAAGGTTATGTCATCTTTTTACAATAATATGCAAAACACTGAGGTCCTTGTTAAGAATTTTCCATCAGAAACCAAACATATGTGCACAGTTCCATAGTATAGAATTTAAATATACCATATTAAAATACATATTTTAAGTAAACCATATATTGTGCACACCCACCACAGGTTCAAACAGACTGGACCTGGTACTCAGCAATATGGGAGGGTGCTGACACCCTCCTATCCCATGTCATGCCCTCACTAGTGAAGTCAAACCACAAAGTTGTCTCCTTCAAATTAAAAATGAACTTGGTAATCCCAGAAAACCCTGTAACAAAGCAAACTACACCCTATTAAGTGATAGTTTATCAAAATTCAATGCCCCTCCCCACCCCAAGTTCACAATAAACTATGCAGAATTGTTCAAAGAAACCTTGTACAAACATATAAATGGCTGTAGAGAGGCTGCTGCATCTACTAGAAGTAAGCCCAAAACAAACTGTAAAAACAAACCACGCTGGTGGAATCCTAACCTTAATAAAGTATATTAGGTTCATAGGTTCGTAGGTTCATAGATAGGTACTAGGCTATCAGCCCTGGGGCCTATACAAGCCCAGCCAAAAAGGTACCCCTGGCTTTTGCCACCCAAGAAAATTATTTTCCTGTGCCACTGTCGAGCAGAGCCACAGAGGTGATCCCTGGGGTGAATTTCCTATTTCCCATCCAATCATCAAGATTTTTCTTGAAGAGTGCTAATGAGGAGCTTTGTTTGACATAGATAGGTAGTTTATTCAAGAGTAAGGGAAGTCTCTGGGACAGGAATGTATCCCTCCGGCATGTTCTGTTTATTGTGGTGACAAGGTTTAGGCCCCTAGAGCGTGTAGCTCAGAGGGATTGGGATTTCTTTAGCTCTGGGTTTGACATAGCTTTGTATGTTAGGCAGAGATCACCTCTGAGTAGGCGATATGCGATGGAGTAAAGCTGGGGTTTTTTGAGATGGTCTGCGTAGGGTATCTGTTTGAGGTCAGTAATCCTCTTTGTGAGGTATTTCTGTGGCCTTTCCAGTTGTTGTAGATGTCTTGTGAGGTACATACCAAAAGGGGCGTTGTACTCTATAATGGGTCTAATGAGTGATGAGTAGAGGGGAACAATGACCTCTTTTTTTCTGGATGAGAAACCTTTTGTGATGAGGTGTGCCATGTAGAAGGATTTCCTGACTACTGTGGTGATGTGATTATCAAAGGAGAGACTACTGTCCATCTGTGTCCCAAGGTCTCTTATCAGACTTTCGGTGTTAAGTATACTACCGCCTATGTTGTAGTTCATGGGTACAGAGTTTTTACCAAAGGGGATGACAATGCACTTTTTGGCATTGAGCTTGAGGCCATGGCTTTGACACCAGGCATCTGTCTCAATGAGGCCCTTTTGTAGGATGTCCACATCGTTAGGAGTTTCGATTATGGCTCCTAGTTTGCAGTCATCTGCGAACTTCATTAACCAAAGACCTTCTGTGTTAGCCTGTACTTCAGAGAAGTAGATACCAAACAGGAGAGGACCCAGGACTGAACCCTGTGGTACTCCACTTGTCACTGGTCTGAAGTCTGATTTGGAGTCTGCTACTTTCACAGTGTGGGTTCTGTCAGTGAGCCAGTTAGCAACCCATCTTGTGACATAGGGATTTATACCTAGTTTAGTGAGTTTATCTATAATTCCAGAATGGGGGATGATGTCGAAAGCCTTGGCAAGATCTAGATAGGCTGTGTGAACCACCTTACCCTTGTCTATGGCTTTGGTGACTGCTTCAAAGAAGTCTATCAGGATTAGGAGACATGATCTTCCTTTTACAAACCCAAACTGGGTGGGGTCCAGAGTCTGGAGATTACCAATGTCATTGTTTATAAGTTCCATGATGATACGTTTCATGGCCTTGCAGACCAGGCTTGTCAGGCTAATGAGGTGGTAGTTCCCAGGGTCCGTGGTGGCTCCCACCTTGTGAAGTGGGATAACCGTCGCTGTGTGCCATTCAGCAGGCACAAAGCCTGAGGTGAGGCTATGATTGAACATGGTACTTAGGTGGGGTGCCAGTTTATCCTGTAGTTCGTGTAGAACGCAGCCTGGGATGTTGTCTGGTCCCATGGATGCTGTGTTCTTGGCTTTGGAGAGTGTAATTTTTACCTGTGCAGCCGTGATTACAGGAACTTTCCATTCTTCCAGTATAGAGATGGGCTCTTTAGGGGGTGAGAGGGGGGTAAAGTTAGCACTGAACCTATCTGCCAGGATGTTGGCAATATCAGTTGGGTCTGTATATTTAGTGCCATTGTGCTGTAACTCAGAGCAGATCTGAGTGTTGCCATTGAGATTCTTGACATAGCTATAGAATGCTTTGTGGTTGTCTTTAGAATCAGTGGTGATTTTGTTTTTGTAACTAGCTTTGGAGGATTTAATTAGGGATCGCAGCTTCTTACTGAGGCTGACCAGAGAGCTCCTCCACTCATGGGATTTTACTCTCTTTTGCAACAGTTTCTTCCTTCTGTTCTACAGTTTGTTTATGGCAGGGGACCACCAGATTGGCTTCCTTTTTTTGGAGGATAGCGTCTTGGTTCTGTTTGGGATAGCATGATCCATGCACTCATGTAAGTGCTTATAAAGTGCAATTGTGTAGGATTCAGTAGTCGTAACCGTATTGTCCATCTGCATGGGTGTCATGAAGTTTACCACTTCTGTCTTAAGAAGCATGAAGTTGGCTTTGGAGAAATTTTTTACCATGGTTTCCTTAATGGGGGGCGGGGGAAGGATGTGGATATCTAGGGTAATTAGCTTATGGTCAGATTGGACCAATGAGGCGTTGACTTCAGGTGTGGAACTCATGTTGGTAATTAATAGATCTAGGATATTGTTAAGAAAAAAGGATATGGCTAAAATCAGGAGGAGCAACTCTTTTATTAACCTATACAGGAAACTATGAGGACTAATTAAGTCCAATTAAGTTCAACTTTTCTTCTCTTACCTCGTACCTGGCTGCTGTGCACCCTGCTCCGGCGCTTGCACCTACACCTTGTGTTCCTGCATGTCCCTGCACTAGACCACCTGAATGTGCTCTGTTGGACGACTAAGAAAATAATCCAGAGTAAAGAATTAGCCTACCAGCTCCTTGAGAGACTTTTCCCTGATAAAAGACAGTGAAATCTTGTGTTCCTGCATGTCCCTGCACTAGACCACCTGAATGTGCCCTGCTGGACGCCATAGAAAATAGTCCAGAGTAAAGAATTAACCTACCAGCTCCCTGAGAGACTTTTCCCTAATAAAAGACAGTGAAAGTATGTGTTGTAACAGCTACTAGAAAAATTGTAATAATAACATTAATTTAAAGATACTGCTAGGTTAGGCAAGCTTCCCAGTCAGGTTAGCCAACCCCCTCCCATTTAGCATTATAAATAACCCTTACTTCCAGTTTATACCCTCTTTATCTCAAACCAGCTTATCTCCCCCATTCCCTTAGCCTGACATCCACTTTAGGGGACTTATTTGTTGCAATAAAGTGACTGACCACTAGGTGGCGCCTTAATATAAGCTTTCTGTCTTAATTTCTTCACATATTCTTTACCATATCTCCCTAACTCATTTCCCAGTTTTCTTCTGATTTACTGTTTCACTATCTCTTTTTTATCCTAAGGTATCTTAAATCACATTCTACTCCTCTAACATCCTAAGTCTCTTCTTGCTAGCCTCTTAACATTCTTCTACATCTCTTACTTTCAGACTTACCTGCAGACTTTCATACTTCACTGATTGTCATCCTCGACAGTCTACTCTCTCTGACTAGTATCCTGCCATCATACCTCTCCAAACTTCTCTTACTCTTCTCTTTTTATATTGCACTCACTGATCCCTAGCTTCTCCTATTTTTTTGTTTTTTTTTATAACTGTGCTCACTGTTCTCTACCTATTCTATTACCTCAAACTCTGCGCTCCTCCCCTTAACCTAACCCTTCCCACCTTCTATCAGACCTGAAGCTGCTTATCTCACGGCTTCTGCCCCACACCTGATTTATGGTATACTCTCCTCCCCCTCTGCCCCAACGTCCTCTCCCACTTCATAACTATACCCCATACTAGGGGACACCATCTTTCTTCTCTTACCCCATACCCGGCTGCTATGCACCCTGCTCCGGCGCTTGCACCTACAGTAAGTAGATTCATGCTATATGTGTACTTGTGATAACTGTTCATTTTGGCAAGACTACTAGTTTTATCTTTCTTCAAATTGTTTATCTGTGAAGATACTTGTTTGCGGACTACATTTTCACCGCATATGCTTAAGCCAACAAAGCGTTGTGCACGTGGGACTGTAACAAGCGATTCTACTGCCGTGGAACTGAAAATAACTTTTGTTATTGCTATATTCAATGTGCAGTGTTAATTTAACCACTAAAGTAATGCTTAATTCACTGCATACGCTTAAGCCAACAAAGCATTGTGCACGTGGGACTGTAACAAGCGATTCCACTGCCATGGAACTGCAAATAACTTTTGGTATTGCCCTGTTCAATGTGCAGTGTTAATTTAAACCACTAAAGTAATGTTTAGTACCTAAATAACACCTCAACTGCAGCGACTGTATGTCTTCATTTCCTATGTTTAAATAATACTAAAGGACAGTACAAAGTGTATTTTTTGCAGCCGCTCAACAGAATATGAGCTAGTTCTTTTGTATATGCTTAAACCCTGATAGTGATTCACTTGTAGACTATTGCAATACTATCTGAATACTTTCTGCCTGTTTATTTTAACTATTTTCAGACAAGTTTCCTTTAAAGTGTTGTGTTCCGACCCTGTAAAAGTTGTTTGTTGGTGTGTTATCTTTATAAGTAAACTAAGAAGCGTGTACCTTATCAACGCAGCTCTGCTTATCTTAGCTATTTGTCTGTGTTATGAAGTGGTTTTATCCAGAGTTTAACTGCATATTTATCAGGTCAGCGATTATATATACTGCTTGCACTCACATTTAGTTATGTGTCATGGTTTTGTAATGCAAAATGTTTGAGTCGCTTATTTGAATGTGTCTTGAGCAGGGCTACACTGCACACCTCTCCCTAGTTATCTGGTGCTTATTTCTGTATGTTTATGTCTCAGACTGTGCTGAGCTTTGGCAATTGAACAGGCCGCCAGTAGATTCTATCAGACTCACATAACCGGCTAAGCGAAAGGGGTTTTATATTCTCTCCTAGCCAGTCTGACTATACTCTAACCTTTTGGACCCCTTATGGCCTATTCCCGCCATACCTATCTACTCATGGATAAAAGACTAGTGTTACCATACGATAACATCTGCTGAGAGGGTAGCAACCTTGTATTGCTGTTTTCAAACTCCCCCCTAGTTTATCTTCACCCTGCTGTATTCTAATTTAGAACTACTGTAGTACCTGAAAAGAACTGGAATCAATATTTTTGGGATAAACCTATAGAACATTGTGATCTCCTGGTAGTACCTGATATAAACTGGAATCATTATATGTTTTGATAAACAAATAGAATATTGTGATTTCCTGCTGAGGTAACACATGTAACTGTGTCTGTAAAAAACTCTTTGCTTGTGCTCTCTAGCTTATGTATTGTTTGCCTCACTACCGTGTCTCTCCTTCTACATGTACCAGCCTTGTGTTCCAGCACGTCCCTGCACTAGACCACCTGAATGTGCCCTGCTGGAGGCATAAGAAAATAGTCCAGAGTAAAGAATTAACCTACCAGCTCCCTGAGAGACTTTTTCCTGATAAAAGACAGTGAAAGTATGTGTTGTAACAGCTACTAGAAAAATTGTAATAATAACATTAATTTAAAAATTCTGCTAGGTTAGGCAAGCTTCCCAGTCAGGTTAGCCAGCAGCCAACCCCCCCCCCCCATTTAGCATTTTAAATAACCCTTACTTCCAGTTTATACCCTCTTTATCTCAAACCAGCTTATCTCCCCTCTCTCCCTTAGCCTGACATTCCCTTTAGGGGACTTATTTGCTGCAATAAAGTGACTGACCACTAGGTGGTACCTTAATATAAACTTTCTGTCTTTTAATTTCTTTATGCAGTAAAAACTTCTAATAGATGATTCGAAAAAAAGAAAAAATGAAAAAAGAAAAATGCAGACCACAGTGATAACTTAAGCTTTCGTTCCTTTTAATTGGTATCGGAACTTCATCAGAATGGATCAAATGTCAAGGGATAGAAGAATAATATAGCAAAACAAAGCTCATGAATATTAAAGTACATAAACTAGCCAGTAGTAAATAACAACAAACATAGCAAAAATGCATATGCAATAGCGTGCTGGTGAATAATGAATGTCATAGCCACAGACTCTCATCTGAACACTAAAGTCACCCAATATAAACTGTTCTATGTACAAAATGTGTAGTGTGTACAAAATATATATATATATATATATATATATATATATATATATATAATAATATACACGCATATACAAAACTGTAAACAGAAATGCAAAGGACACCATGCCCACCATTGGCACACTCATTGGAACCATTTCAAGGCACATTTTAGGTTGAGAGACTCATTTAAACCTGGAGAAAATTCCACTTTCAACCGCAACTGCCATTTTAATTCCTGTAACTGCAATTTACAATCTGAATCTCCAAAGAACTGTTTAATCTGTTCCAATACTATGAATTTAAAAGACCCAAAATCCGTGCATAAGTTTGTGTTTACTGAGAGCATTCATGTGGTCATTATTCCTTATGGCACCGTAATGCTCCTTTATTCTGTCACTCAACCTACGGACAGTTTTACCAACGTAAAAACTTGAACAAGTTGAACAGACAGCACAATACACTACCATGCTAGAGTTACAGTCAAATACCTCTTTGAATGACACTTTGACATTACAATGTGCAAAAGTATATGAATCACCTTCAAGAATGTATTTGCAGCATACACATTTCCCACATTTATGCATTCCATTGGGTTTCGAAACTTTGATGGTAGGAGCTAACTGAAATTGATTATCTTTGTTTTCAAAGAATGTTTTCAGAGTCCTGTTTCTCTTATAAGAAAACATGGGTACGGTACCTAAAATAGTTCTAATATTTGGGTCACATAATAAAATCTTCCAATTATTTAGCAAAACAAGTCTAAGGTTATTTAAGTCTCTACACATCGGTAAAGAAAAGCTGAGCGTATGGGAAGAGTCCATCATTTCTTTGCGTATATTATGGGTTGGAGTAAAACCATATGTAATAATAGGTTTAAATTTTGTGAGTCTATCTGCAGTAATTTGGTTCCTGACTGAATTAATTAAAGTTAAAGGGTACTTTTTTGTGTGAATAAAAGTGAGAGAAAATCACATTCCTTTTCAAACACCATGTTATTGCTTGTTAATCTGGATACTCTGATAAATTGACTTCTCAGAACATTTTGTTTCATGAAAAACGGGTGGGAACTATCAAACTGGAGGTAATTGTTCCTGAAAGTAGCTTTCCTATGGATGGAAGATTCAAAACAATTATTGACTCTGTCAGTAGAAATATTTATGTCCAGAAGGGCACTACATCTCCATGGTTCCCTATGACAAATTTCAAAAAACCAATACTCTCAGATAAGTTTTCCACAAATAAATTCAGTTGGTCCACACTTCCCTCCCAAAGGAAAAAATGTCATCTATAAATCTTTTATAGTATTTCATAAGAAAAAAAACAGGCAAATGTACCAACGTGTCAGTTTCCCACTCCGTTAGGACTAAATTGGCAAACGCCGGGGCCATCTTAGTTCCCATGGCCACACCTCTGACCTGGTGGTATATGTCTCCATTAAAATGAAAGAAGTTATTGTCTAAAACTAGTGAAATCAACGTAGCCAAGGTTTCAATTTGTTTCTTAGGAAATTTTAAATACTTACATAAATAATGTTTGACATATTCAACACCCTCACCATGAGGAATGCTAGTATACAAGGCTACAATATCCAATGTAATGAGAATGCAATTAGATAAATCAACATTGGCATTATATAAAGTGTTTAAAAAGTCCCATGAGTCCTTGATGTAATGGGGTGTTGCCTGAATTAAAGGGTTCAGGACAAAGTCAATGTACTGAGCAATGTTCTCAGTTTTTGTTCTCTTATTAGAGACTATCAGTCTAAAAGGAGGATTTGAAGAACTCTTATGAATTTTAGGGATGCCAAA
The DNA here is from genome assembly GCF_019279795.1 of Protopterus annectens. Taxonomy (NCBI): domain Eukaryota; kingdom Metazoa; phylum Chordata; order Ceratodontiformes; family Protopteridae; genus Protopterus; species Protopterus annectens. The sequence continues at coordinate 501,070,703 of NC_056738.1, forward strand.
TAGTTTCCCCAAACATGGATTTGGAGACCACATGAATATAAACTCTTCTTCCGTAATGAAATGTTCATCCCTTAATGATTTCAGAACATTGTCTACATTGTCAAAATGTGCGTTGCCTGTTGGTAATGACACCTTTTCGTAGAAGTCGTCATTAATCAATTCTTCTTGAATTTTGCTGATATAAGCACATTGGTCCATAACCACAACACCTGTTCCTTTATCAGCTTTCATCACTCTTAGTGAAACATCATTAGACAAATCCAATAAAGCTTTCCTTTCGTTCACTGTTAAAGTAAACCATTTCTGTTTGGATTTAACATTTAATGTATTTCGAACATCTTCTTCACACACTCTAAGGAAAGTAGATAAAGTGTTATTGAGAGGTGGGTTCACAAGACTTTTTTTCTTTGGGGTTACATTATACCAATAAGACCTTTGATTCTGAGAATTGTTAATGGCTTGTGAATTTTGTGTACTTTGTGTATCATCATCATCATCATCATCATCATCATCATCATTGACACCAAAAAATAATTTGAGATTCAACTTCCTAATGTATAATCTCAGATCAAGTAACACATTAGATAAATTTGCCCTTTGTGAGGGTATGAACGTGAACCCCTTCTTAAGAATATTTACATGGTCACTTGATAAATTCTTGTTGGAAAAATTGAACACAGACATCAAATCAGTATTATTAGAAGAAATACTATTAGTGTCTATACAACTAGAAGTACCTTGATCATCCAAAATATCACGAGGCAATGTATGAGAGTTGTTACCAGTAAAACCATTAAGAACAAATGAATGTGACTTGAGAGGATGACCCATTTCAAAGTTAGTCATAGTATATCTGTCCACATTTATTCGAGTGTAAATGGATGAATCAATAGAACTACCTGCAGCTTCAAAAAGCCTGCATCTTCCTTAGATTTACCTGCAACTGAACCTCATTACCATGTGTCTTGGAGGAAGTTGAGAAAACCTTGAACCTTTCCCTTTTCCTTTTCCCTCTCATTGTGGATGGGACCCCTTGGGAAGGATGATCTCTGTTCTCCCTGACCAGAGTAAATCTTTGATCTAAAAAAGCTGACGAGGAAGGATTGTCAGTACCGCTAACATCAGTACTATTGGTATTGTTATCAGTAGCTGAGGTGTTAGTGTGAGTAACAGTAGTGGCATATGTGGGGGAATTAACCTGAGTGTCAAACGAAACATTTCAAGTGGTGGGTAGTGGAATTGTCACTGGTTGGCCAAATGGAGAACGAACCACTGAGTTAGGAACTAAACCCTTATCCCTATTCTGTACACCTGTAAAGTGACCATTACCACCACCACCACCAGCATGGGAAAGAATCCAATCAGACACAAAATTAACTCTATTGTCGGAATTAGAAACCCTTACTGAATTATAACTGGGCAACGTGTGGTTATCTTCTCTAACATTTCTGAAAGGGAACGAATGAGAATACCTTCCATTACTTGTATGTTCCCTACTTCTGGAAACCTCGGCAAAATTGGCTTTTGAATACCTGTTAGGACCAACCCTTCTATTCTCCGAGTAATTCGCTCTGTAATTATTATGGTGGTGAAACTGTCTGAAGCTCCGACCATCAGAGAAATCATCATAAAATGATGCTCTAATGGAGTAAGCATTACCACACTGATACTGAAGTTGATCTCTTCTTAACTTGTCCCTTTTTCTGTTCAACAGTGTGGCAGTGTATCTAGTGATTTTAGGGACTATGGAATCATATAAATGTTTGAAAATGCAGAATTCGGGATGACTACATATGTTATCATTAAGATTGGATATGTCAGCAGCAATCTGTTGTAACTGTACTCTATTGTCATTAATGATAACCTGAAGGGCCTTTGATCCGGCCTCATTAAACACCTTACTCAATTCCGAATGCAATATAGAATTTCTCCTTGTCCTGTTAGGAAAATTGCCAATACGGTTTTAATTTCTTTACCTATTATTTACTATATCTCCCTAACTCAGTTCCCAGTTTTCTTCTGATTTACTGTTTCACTATCTCTTTTTTTGTCCTAAGGTATCTTAAATCACATTCTACTCCTCTAACATCCTAAGTCTATTCTTGCTAGCCTCTTAACATTCTTCTACATCTCTTACTTTCAGACTTACCTGCAGACTTTCATACTTTACTGATTGTCATCCTCGACAGTCTACTCTCTTGTCTCTACCCGGCTCACTCTGCTCCCCTACCCTGGCCCCAATTCACACCCGCCCCCAGTGCTCCTACATTTATTCCTCTAAAGCCACACCCTCATCATATCTGATCCAGTCGAGCAGATCATCTCATTACCACTCCCAACCCCCCTTATCACAACACACTTATTATTACCTTACCTCCCATCCCTCCCTGTTACAACACCCCACCTATTGATATATCTCCTTCCCTGCTCACAAAACCTTACCTCCCATCCCTCCTTGTTACAACACCCCACCTATTGATATATCTCCTTCCCTGCTCACAAAACCTTACCTCCCATTCTTCTCAATCTACTATAATATCTATATCACCCATCGCACACTAATTACAACTATTACTCTTGGTCTCATTCTTTCCTCCTCTAACAACTGCCTATCTCCTAACCTCCTACGAACAACCACTATACTCCACCCTTCTCTTCCCCTCAAAACACACTTCGACACCACCATTAGCTATCTCTCTAAACTTCCTAAACATCATATCCAAACCCAGCTACCTACTAGCCAAATATCACAGACTAGCACACATTAAGTATACCAATCTAAATATTAGAAAATTATTTGACTATTATTGTAAGCCTCTCCACCCTAAAAACATAATATACCTGCATTCCTTACTAGACGGAGACATTCATCCTAACCCTGGCCCAAACTATACCTTTACCACTGTAAACTGCAACCCGAATAACACTAGTACCCTAGCCCCTACCAAACCTTCGAACTCACTCTCTATAGCACATCTCAATATATGTAGCATTAACAATAACATTGCTCACCTACACACCCTCCTAGATGTCCACCTATTTGACATCCTATGTTTATCTGAAACTTGGCTAAAACCTACTGTTAAAGACAATGAAGTCCCCCCACCTGGTTACAATATCATTAGACTAGACCGCACAGCCAAAAAGGGAGGAGGGGTAGCAATCCTCTATAAAGCAGAGCTACAAGTTAGTACTGTAAATCGTAGACCACCTTCGGACAATAGTGCTGAAATACTCATCTCTAAAGTTCAGGTCAACTCACGTAAAGCCATAAATATTATCTGTGTATATCTTCCTCCAGGAAATAACATTAATACCCTTGAAAATATCCTTAACTGGCTTTCTATTAATCTCCCACAAGAAACCATAGTCCTAGGAGACTTTAATATTGACTGGAAGTCCTGTAGTAATACATACCCTACCACCCATATTAACCTATATGGCTTCTCACAAACTATTAACTCCCCTACCAGAACTAATAGACCCAACATCAAAGAAAGTACATTAGACTGGATACTTACTAATAGTCCTCATCAAACATACAAAGTAGGAACCCTCCCAGATGACCTAAGTGACCACTCACTAACTTATATTATCAGACATAAAACCAACCTAACTTACCCTAACACTTTCAAAACAGTACGCACCAAAAAGCAGTTTAAACCAGAACTTTTCCAGACAGAACTCAAACAATGCAATTGGTCACCACTAAAATCTCTCCCACTCAATGAAGCAGTAGAATACTTCAATTCCACATTCTTAGCCATCCTGGACCACCACGCCCCAACACGCTCTATTAGAAATAAAGCTAAACCAGCCCCTTGGCTCTCAAATGCTACTAGGCAAAAAATCCTTCTCAGAAACAAATCCTGGGCAAAATGGCATACTACTAAGAATCCTACAGATCACCAAACCTTTAGGCAACTTAGAATTAATACAAAAAAGCCATCCTGTTAGACAAAACTAGCTTTTACCTCCAATTACAGCAAACCTACCAAAAGGAACCACAAAGGTTTTGGACTAGCATTAACAAGCTTCTATACCCAGGTCAATCTATCACACCTAACCTACTAGGCTGTAACCCTGAGCATCCCTCACATAGTGCTAATGCCTTCAATTCTTTCTTCACAGATGCCATCCAAACCCTTGCTAGCCATCTATCTCCTGATACCTCAAATCTGCCTATTTCTACTACAAACCCATCCCCATCATTTCAGTTACAACCGGTGTCTACTTCCTTTATTTGCTTCCTTCTCCAAAAATTAAAACCTACCACCCCCTCAGCTGACCAACTTCCGGCAGAATTCCTGCAAAAAGGAGCTAAAGCCATTGCCTATCCCATTTCCATTCTGATTAACAGAACCATAACTGAAGGAACTATCCCATCTATCTGGAAAATTTCTCATATCATCCCACTGCATAAAGGGGGAAACTCCAATGACTTCTCTAACTTTCGTCCTATAGCTCTATTATCTCCTCTTGCAAAAAATAATGGAGAAATGCATCCATAAGCAATTACTTAATCACCTTCTCCAAAACAACTTACTTGCCAACTGTCAACATGGATTCAGACCTTTCCACAGTACCACCACTGCCCTGCTATCCTTCACAGACTGCATTAACAAAAACTGTAACAAAAATATTCTTTCCTCTGCAGTCTTCATTGATTTATCTAAAGCTTTTGATATGGTTAATCACCAACTCCTTTTACATATACTGAAATCCCTTTCACTCGAACCTCTAGCCATAAATTGGTTCAAATCTTACCTAGAAAACAGACAGCAGGCTGTACTCTGGCACAATAAATTATCTAATCACCTTCCCATTTCCCTTGGTGTTCCTCAGGGCTCCATATTAGGCCCGCTCCTATTTTCCATTTATATTAATGACCTTCAATCAGCAATTCCACACACCACCTGTATTCAATATGCAGATGACTCTACTATAATCTGTTCAGCCACTTCTCAAACTGAACTACAGTCCCTTACCCAAAAAGCATTCAATACTGTAGAACAATAGTTCTCAAACCGCTGCCTCCTCCTAAACCCCCAAAAAATAAACTGTTACTCTTTACAATGACCCGAAAATCCACCCCTATACATTTCACACTCACGTCTAATAATGGTACTCTTATTTCTCCCGACCCAACCACTAAACTCTTAAGAATAACAATAGATAACACCCTCAACTTTGATACTCATATAAACAGCACAATAAAATCAGTCAACAAAAAACTGGGATCCCTCTATAAAATCAAACCCTTTCTTACACCAGTAGCTAGCACCGCTATAGCCAGAACTCACTTAATCTCCACTCTACTCTATGCTTCACCTATATACACTAATCTTTCTAAAAACAACCTCAACAAACTAGCAATATCCTATAATAATACTGCTAGATTTGCCACTGGCTCTCCTTTCAGAACTCATCACTGTCTTAATCTAAAACAACTAGATTGGCTAGAGTTTCTAAACCAGCTTCAATTTCACCAGCTTTCTATAGCCCACAAGACCCTGTATCAACCCACCAACACTCCAATACTCACTAGCCTCATTACCCCTTACAACAATCTTAAGAATTTACGCTCCTCAAACAAACTGCTGATCAATACTTGCAGATCCAACAACTCAGCAGGAGACTCCCTGTTCTCTAATACTGTTGGAAAGCTATGGAATCTACTACCCACTGAACTCATAACTCTGTCTTCTCTTACACTTTTTAAAAAGAATCTAAAACTATTTCTCAATACACACTGGTTATGCTCCTGTACTAACCCTGACTAACTTTCTTCCTTCACACTAATAATTACTCTACATCTTTAAAGTCTTATCCTTAAAGAATCAATAGTCCATGTTATTGCAAATCAAATTTTAAGTATATATGTATATAGTATCCTCTCTTGTACATTACCCTTTACTGTTTACAGTTTATGTTATGCTCATTATGAGTATTGTATTTTGTTTTTTTTAATAACAATTTTTATTTAACAATAGCTGTTTTTTAAGTTTGGACTGCTACTACGTTTTATATTGTATTTTGTATGTGTCTTGGAGGTTTTCTCCCCGGGCATCTACTGAAAATGGACATGTATCCAGTTAGACTAGCCCGGTCAACAAATGTAAAAGAAATATATAAATAAATAAAGGCCAATTGTGAGGTCAAGATAGCCTCACATGCTAAAGACCACTGCAAGGCCTTTTACAGTTATGTTGGAAACCTCAAAGGCAGCACACATCAGTGTGCTGAAACAGTGGTCGATGGTGTCACTTTCACTGAGCAGACTGTCATAGTGAATTTGCTGGCTGACAAATTCAGCTCAAACTTCACCCCCCGCTCCCCCTTATCTCTGTCCATGAAATAGCTACTAACATAATCCCCCCTAACTATTATCAGGGAGCAGGTCCTGGTGGTGCTTGATAAGGCCAAAAAACATAGCCTCAACAGACCATGACAATATCTGGGGACACCTTCTAAATAGCTGGAAACATGTCTTATCAGGACCACTTGAGTCACTTTTCAACTATAACCTCAGAACAGGCTTTGTATCATAAGAATGGAGGACTGCAATGGTTATCCCACTTCACAAGGGTGGCCATTAACCAACCTCATAATTTAAGGCGTATTAATATGACTAGTCTAATATGCAAAGCCATGAAATGAATTATAATGGAAATGATCAACAAAGAGATAGGCAACCTTCAGAGAATGGACCCAAAACAGTTTAGCTTTGTCAAGAGAGCATCAGGCCTACTAAACCTGTTGGACTTTTTTGAAAAGGTCACCAAGGAAATGGATGAAGGGAAAATGGTGCATAATGCCTACATGAACATGGCTAAGGCATTCAGTAAAATACCCTACTTGGGTGTAGTTGACAAGCTCACTGAACTGAGCATAAGCCCCTACATTACTCACTAGATTGTTAGCTGGTCCACGGACAGGAACCAGGAAGTCAGGACTGGTGATACCACTTCCACTAAGAGACCAGTCACCAGTGGGGTACCTCAGGACTCTGTGCTTGCACTGTTCCTATTTGGCATTTACTTCTCAGAGATAAAGGCTAATGTCAAGGGCCTTTGGCTGAACAAGTTCACAGATGACTGCAAATTGGGAGCTATCATAGATCCCCCCATGACACACACATATTATAATAGGTTCTAACACAGACAAATGACTGGTGTCAAAGTCATGGACTAAAACTCAATGCCAAGAAATGCATTATAGTACCTTTTGAGAAAACTGCCACCCAGGCTAATTACTCCATTGATAAAACATCCTAAGAGTTGACCCACTAGTCAGTGATTTGGGAACATATCAAACAGTAATCTGGCCTTTGACCAACATGTGGCCAAGGTAGTAAGAAAATAATTTTATGTCGCCCAATTTATAAGAAAGGACATGGCATCCAAGTCAGAGGAAGTCATAGTGGCACTTTATTTGGTCCTTGCTAGACCCATCATTGAGAAGAATGTCCCCTTCAGCATGTACCTGACTAAACATTTGCAACAGTTGGAATGCCCACAAAGGTTCCTTACCAGGAGAATCCAGGGAATAAACACATTGGCCTAAACAAATAGCCTTAAAGTCCTGTCTGTATACTCTGCTTCCTACAGACTACTGAGAGACGATCTATGCCTGGCATACAAGGCATCCTTGGGTCCAACTCTGATGGATCTTTTGCACATTCATAAAATGAGCAGCACCAGAGCCATTAGATCCAGGGATTTAATCTTTGCTTGTGACATAAATAAGACATGTTGGCTAGACAGATATGTGTCTCATCTGATCCCCATGATCTAGAATAAGCTCCCCATCTACGCGAAGAAGAATCTCTCCCTACCCTATTTAACTGTAACCTTGGCCAATAGACGGGAAATTCATAAAGGGTCTGGCCTCCATGTCTCAGATAGGCTGAGGCAGGCAGTAATGCCCAAACTAACGTACCTCCCACATAACCTCTAGAAACTTCCTAAGTAACATATCCCCTCCTACTAAATGCCCTTGATACATAGGGTCACAACTGGGTTGGACTGCATGGCTAAGCTTAAAAAGGCCTTGATGGTCATTAGCCTAGTGTATAACTATGAACCTATGTTTTCTGGTATTCAAATTCAGTTATGGCAGTAAACAGAATTGAATTTACCGATTGCTGTTTCCAGTAATCCTTCCTGCACTCAGACTGTCATGCCTGATAGTGCTTTTCTACCTTTAAAGTAGCAAGGTCTTTTAGTTTTCAGACAATGGACATTATGGTGGTGTAATGCTCTGATATGAAACCACGTCTGAATCCCAGACAGTGCTCTAGTGATCTATGACCCTGAGGAAACTTGATTTTTTTGAGTTTCTAGATTGTGCTTGGACTTCATCAGCCTATTGAGTATCTGTGACAATGCCTCTATTCTCACCTGTACAGATCATTTAAGGGAGGAGCAGACTTACTAGACCTACACATAAGCACATGGGTGCGATGTTAGAATCTCAGTTCATGCTTAGCCGTAGTGCCAAATAACAGAACTCAGACTTTAAGTATTGTTAGTTGCCTCTGTTCCTCAGCATGAGAGCTGAGGTTTGAGTATTTGTGGCATAGCAGACCTTCTAAAAAGGTAAGGGTCACAGGGCAGTGTGAAGGGAGAAGTATATGAGGCAGACAAATGTTTAATAAATATTCTATTTTGAAGTTTGTTTCATTTCAAAATGGATTCCTGATTTTTTTAGTCTGTTTTGGATGACTTAGTTTTTGATAACATAAAAGTGCCAGCATGGCTAGTGTAAAGACTTGTGCCTAATATAGGAAGTACAGATAAAGAGTCAGGGTATTTTTAACTAGCAAAAATATTGCAAAACTGCTCATTTCTAATTGGTCAGTGACTGTAAAATAATAGTAACAATATAGTTGATATGAACATTCTCAGGATATTGGCTAGTCTTATCATGTTCCTTCATGGCAGCTAGCCTGGTATTCATCTGTGGAACTATGACTATTCTTCTCTGCTAAACTGTGTTGTCAGAAGTTATTTTTAGTACCTTAATAGTTTGGTGCCATGCTCGGATATTCTGAGACATTTGTATATTGGTGCAGCAGAGGTTGCCATTGGGCCCACTTCTGGCAGGTTTTCTATCAGGTAACCTTCTGTTGTGACAATACATCATTTTATTTCTCTCACCTTCAAAAGTGTTTGGGGTCTCTGCGGGTAAGCTTTACTATCAATCTCTATATTAGACACAATTGTATGAGAGAGGGTTAAATTGTATGAGAGTTTGGAAATTGGATGTGAGTGATGGTTAATCGCTTAAATAACAATATAAAAATTTTCTGATTTAATGATAGTGGGTTTTAGTCATAAAGTAACAAGGGCTAGAGTATCCTTGTCATAAGGACAGGGCATCCTTATTATGTAGAAGAGAGAGTTCTAATCACAAAGAAAAATAATTAAGAAAAAGAGAGTATTTCTTACTAGTATGAGAGTGGGTTTATAATCATAGTCGCATATCCATCCACTTTGGTATGCGAGTGCCTATTACAATGAGTACCAGTGCAGGTGTATTAAAAGAGCCAGAGTCTGGGACTCCAGCCAGGCATATGTTCAATAAATATGTGCAAGACATCTGTAACTACTTGTTGAAGTGGTCTGTACTCAGAAAAAAAAAAGGCAGTGCACTGCATTTCTCAGAGGGTGGAACTGTTGATAAAAAAATTTAGCAAATCTTAAAAAGAAACTGAAACAGAAAGGGAATAAAGTACCTGCCTCTTGTTGGTCAGCTTTTAATGACTGGCAAGAAGAATCTAAAAATAAGAAAAGGAATCTGTAGTTAGACATTTAAAATAAAATTCAGCTAGATTGAAAACACAGCTGTGGGCAGCTAAGAGAACAGTAAATACACTACAAAAATGCACTGAAAAGAAACCCCATTCCTGGGGTCTATATCCCTTAAGACAATTAGAAAAATTAACAATCAACCAGATTCTTCTGACCACGGCTGGCCTCTGAATCCTTCTATCTCCCCTCCACCATACAATTAACATGCTTCCTAAGAATCTGATAGCTGTCCATCTCTGAGAAGGTGGAGTAACAAGATTACAATCTACCTGCTATATAAGGGCAGCACAGTGGCACAGCGGTTAGCATTGTCACCTCATAGCAAGAGGTTCTTTGGTTTGATTCTTGGCTGAGGTGCCTGCTGTGCAGAATTTGCATTCTCATGGCTTTCCTCTGGGTGCTCTGGTTTCCTCCTATATTCCAAAGACAGGCATTTGGAGTGTTTCTCTCCAGGCCTCTGCTGGAAATGGGCTCTGTCCCATTTGGACTTTCCTGGTAAACAAATGTTAAATAAATACTTCCAAGGTTACATCTCAAGCTACCTCTTGCACTTCTACCCACCCCCATGGATCAGTTTATAATACATAATTTAGACAACAGTGACAACAAACACATGTCATGATACCTTCAGATCAAATGTTAGTGAGAATAGTCAGCAAAGGTAAACAGATGTATAAAAAACATAGACATGCAGCTAATTCAAATGATGTAGGTAAATTAAAGTGATTTAGTAATAAAAGTGTTCCACTGGAAACAAACACCCTGAAAAGAATTTATTAATCATGCAGTTACCAATAATTATTAGCAAGTTAGAATATTAGTGTAATTCCCCTTCTAAAGAAAGAATGCAAATTAAGTGTTAGATTGTGATTCTTCTGCAGAAACTGAAATCCCTAGTACCCAAATGCATCTTCTGAGAGAAGTACCATATCCTCCAGCCACTCAGGATGGTGATGCTGAACCTACCATAAGGGTAGCATGTCCGAGGAGTGCAGTAGATGGATTCTGTCCCTCCTATTTGAATATATGCAGCTAAAAATGACAATGTATTAGAAGGATATGTGCAGCTACAAACACTACCATCAAATATTTAAGAGCAGTTTTGAAAGCTTCAACACCTCCTGACATTTTCAGGAAAACAGGGTAAAAATCCAGTATATGTGATAATATTCCAAAACACACAGATGATGGGTTTCTTACCACTAGGGATAAATTGCTAAAAGCCATTACTACAGCATGCCCTCCAACACCAAATTGGGCAAGAATTAAAGCAGTTGTACAAAAGGAAAATGAATTCATCAGTGCATATTTACAACACATGCATTTGAAGTCTTTTCAGGATATGCAGAATGTACAGAAGGAGTGGCAGCCAGCACGTTGTTTGCAGCCTTTGAAGAAGGCTTGCTATCACCAGTTCAAGAGCAAATTAAGAAAGTTTGTTTAAACTGGCCAAGCTTAAGCATTCATGAGATTGTCATCCAAGCACAATATGAGGCAAAGAATACAGTTACAGAGGAAAAGGAACAAAAAAACGGTTGTAGTAGACGTTCAGTTACAATAGTTTGAAAGTGATTCACTGGGACAGGGAAGGGGGAGAAGGAATCATAGAGGCAGAGTGCCCTTTAGGTTCTTTCAACCACAAGCCCCAGGGTAATACCAACATTTTTACCCAACTATGTCACCACAAGCCCATCAATAAGAATAGTGACTTAACAACTGCTGTAATTGTAGAACAACTGCTGTAATTGTAGAACAACTGCTGTAATTGTAGAACAACTGCTGTAATTGTGGACAAGCTGGACATTTGTATAACGCATGCCCACTTGCTACACAGACAAATGCACCAAATGTCTAAGTGTCACAACAAGCAGAAAGATACCCTATGATATGGAACACTGCTTTGCATCCACCAGTGTGGCACAAAGATCATTAGAACAGCCATGCACAGGAAGCAGAGCCATTTCCTTTGGTACCAGCTGACCAAGAAGATGCTTTTGTTAATACTATAGTCTGTAACTCCTCTTTTCCTTTACTTGTTGACACAGAAGCAACTAGAGCAGTGATAATAATGCTGAAAAAACTAAAGCTACATGGTCAGTAGGAGTGTCCAAAGTTCCTCTGCACTACCCAGAAACAGCCCTTTCCAAATATGTACATTAAAAGAACAACATGCCATTATTGTTGGAAATACCTCTCCGTTACACCTTTTAAGTAGATACTAGTTATATAAATTGTGATGTGCTGTTTATCGTATTCCAGATAATGCTTTTCTTGACATTCTGAATGAACCCTCTCATTTGGGACTATACACAACTGATATTTGTACAGATGAGGATATCTTTTTTGCTGTAATAATGTCAGAACAAACTGCAGATACTGCAGAATTGGAGAGGATTGGAAACAGTCCCTTCACAACGCTGGACTACTCGTGAAGATGAGATAGGACTCATAAAGGATGCCAAACCCATAAAGATAATTTTAAAACCTTGTGAGCACCTACCTATGGTAGCCCAGTATCCTTTGTTGACTGAAGCAGCATTACTACAGCAAGAAATAATTGTCCTGACTTGAAATCAATGCCACACTCCTATATTACCAGTTAAGAAACCTGGCAAAAACACATATATTTGGAGATGTATTAGCAGTTAATGCAGTAGTAGTACCAACTTTTTCTGAAATCCCTAACTATGCCATAATGTAATGTAAAGTTCGATCCCAACAACTGCTGCCACATTCTTGGTAATAGACATTTCTTTTACTTTTCTTTCAAATCCTATCCAGTCAGATAGTCAGTATCCGTTTGCATTTACATACAGATGACAGCAATATACATGGACACGACTGAAAGAAGAGTATGTAGAATCACCTAGTCCTTTCTCTTGAGAGATGAAAAAACAGTTTGACAAAATCATATCCCAGTGTAAATCTGTTCTAATACAGTATGCAGACAATTTAATACTGGCTTCAGATTCTCATTATAGTTACAAACAAGATACTATATTTCTGACAAAACTAGCGGAATTAGTATTCAGAGTTAATAAAGGGAAGTTGTGGAAACCACAGGTTCAATATTTAGGACAGATTATTTCAGAAGCCTCTAGATAAATTTTACTGTTGTGCATTACTGCCGTACAAACTGCGCCACACCCCATAACACTAAAACAACTGTGGGCTGTTATGGAACTCTCAGGTTATTGTCGACAATGAATTTCTCAGTGAATTTCTAACTATGCAGAAGCAGTAACACAGTTATTAGAATCATTAAACACAGCTTCGTAGGTACCGACCACAAGGACCTTTTTAAGCCTAGCCATGCATCCCAAATCTCTGACAAGTTCTGCTACCCTTGATAAGTGTAAGCACGGGCCTGGGAGATGAATCATTTACAGGTTACCTGTGTCCATTAAAGACATAGGTGCCAAACCAGGGATGAATTTATGGTTTACCGTCCAATTGTCCAAGTTGCACTTGAATTGGGTTACGGAGGAACTCTGCTTCACATGGATCAGGAGCCTGTTCCATAGATGGGGTCGTCTCTTGGATACATACCTATCTCTTCAGCAGGTCCTATTTATATCATAGGCAAGGTTTAAGTCTTTAGAATGGGTACTTCTAGTGCTGTTTGTTTTGAGGATATGCAGGAGGTCCATCAAAGTGAGGTCTGACAATGCCCTGCATGCCAGGCATAGCTCTCCCCTCAAAAGCCTGTAGGAGACAGAATACAGGGATAGAACCTTGAGGTGGTCTGCGTAGGACATATTACTTACGCCCTGTATTCTTTTAGTGAGGAACCTCTGTGGACATTCCAATTGTTGGATATGCCTGGTTAGGTACATAACAAAGGGGGCATTGTACTCAATGATAGGTCTCTTGAATGCCGAATACAGTAGAACAATGACTTCCTTGGACTTAGATGCCATACCATTGTTTATAAGTTGTGCAATATAGAATGATTTCCTCACCACTGTAGACACATGATGATCAAAGGCTAGATTACTATCTATGTGTGTCCATAAGTCTCTGACTACAAGATCAACTCTAAGGGGTGTGTTGTCAATATGATAGTTACCAGGGATGGATGACTTCCCAAATGCATTTTTTGGCATTTAGTTTTAGTCCATGGCTCTGACACCAGTTGTTTGCCTGTGTCAACCCTCCTGTAGAACATTTGTCAGTGTGAGATTCAATGACAGCTCTAAATTTGCAATCATCTGCAAGTTTAGTCAGCCAGAGACCACTGACATTGGCCCTGACTTCTGAGATCTAAATGTCAAAAAAGGAGCGGTCCAAGGACTGATCCCTGAGGGACTCCACTTATGACTGGCCACTTTGTAGAGGTGGACTCCCCAATTCTAACTTCCTGGGTCCTGTCTGTGAGCTAGGTGGCTATCCACTGGGTGACATATGGGTTTGTACCTAACCTCTTGAGTTTGTCAACAATGCCCAAATGGGGTATTGTGTCAAATGCCTTGGCTAGGTCAAGGTAGGCAGTGTGAACAATTTTGCCCTCATCCATTGCTTTGGTGACCTTCTCAAAGAAGTCCAGCAGGCTGAGTAGGCATGATCTGCCCTTGACTAAACCAAACTGTATTGGATCCAGTGTCTGGAGGTTTACTACATCTCTGTTGATCATCTCCATGATAATTCTTTCCATGGCTTTACATATAAGACTAGTGAGACTTATGGGTCTGTAGTTTCCAGGGTCTGTAGATAGCCCACCTTTGTGCAGAGGAATGACTGTTGCCTTTCTCCATTCATGAGGCATGAAGCCTGTTTGGAGGTTACAGTTAAATAGTAATTCCAATGGCCCTGATGCTATTTAGAAGGTATCCTGGGATATTGTCTGGGCCCATTGATGCAGTGCTCATGGTCTTAGAGAGAGCATTAAGGACCTGTTCTCTAGTGATAGTGGGGGTTATATCTGATATATCCTGAGGGAAGGTTGAGGGGAGAGAGGAGTAAAGTTGGAGCTGAATTTGTCAGCCAGGAGGTTTGCTATATCTTCTGGCTCAGTATAGGTGGCTCCATTTACAATGAGCTCTGCACACAATTGTGTATTGCCTTTGAGGTTGCGGACATAGCTAAAGAATGTTTTGTGATTGTCCTTGGCCTGGGAGGCCAAACTTACCTCAAATTTGGCTTTGGTTGACTTTACTTGTCCTCTGAGTTGTTTGTTTAGTTTGATTAGAGTGCTTTTAGCCTGTTGGGTGTTGTGCCTCCTAATTTTTGCCATGATTTTCTTCTTCCTGTTATACAAATGATTGATTTTGTGATTCCACCAGGGTGGCTTGTTTTTTGAGTTAGTTCTGTACTTCTTCCTGGTGGGTACAGCTATCTCTATGCAGCTATTAACATGCGTGCACAGGGTTTCTGTGAACAGTTCTGCATAGGCAGAAGTGTTCTCTGGGTTTATGGGGGCTTGAAATTTTGCCAGGTTCTCACTTAATAGCAGAAGTTTAGCCTTAGAATAGTTCCTGAATATTCCAGGTTTAGCTGGGAGTCAAGGTTTTATTTTTACTTCAAAGAAGACCATTTTGTGATCTGACCTTACCAGGGAAGCCATTACAGTAGGGGGTGTGTAGCACTCTCCCATATCAGTGAGGACCAGATCCAGTATGGTTGCACCCCTTGTTGGTGTATAGACTATCTGGTCCAGGGAGTTTGTGTTTACAAAATCCAGGAATCTCTGTGCATGTACATTTGATGTTGTATAGGATTCTCAGTTAATAGTGGGGTAATTAAAGTCATCCATGAATATGGTGTTGAGGTGGATGGTTAGTGTTTCTAATAAGTTTAAATACATGGTATGGGTTTCCTATGTCATAGAGGTGGACCTATACCTTACAAGGAAGTGGTATTGGATTTTACCTATGGTGATTTGAACATGGAGCAGCTCAAGTACATTGTCCTGTTTGACTAGCCTTGAAGTATATTTATTTTTGATGTAAATAGAGACACCTTCACCTTTAGTCCCTGCCTGTGAAGTAGCTGGCTTAAATGTGTGGAAGGCATTATAACCTTGCACTGTTGGTGTTCCCTCCATGGCATGTCTCAGTGACCGCACAGGCATCAGCATTCTCTAGGGTAAAGAGAACTTCTAGGGAGTGGAGTTTTTTGTTTATATTCCTAACATTGAGCAGTAATACCTTTAGATTTTCTTGGTTTTGATTTGCTATGCCGAAAGTACTTTCACTTTGGCATTGCCTAAAAAAGGCACTGTGGGGGAAGACAATGTTTTAGCTAATATTCGAAAGCCTAGAGGAGAGACGTGCAGACCATCCCTAGCAAAGCAGCATGGTCTGTTGGTCATCTCCTTCCATGCTGACGAATATTGCACCCCCTTAGAATGACACCAGAAACTAAGCCAATTATTACAGTCAGTCATCTTTTGTTTGTATTGTGGAATCATCCTTGGAGAAGATAAAATGCTGCTCAATGCTAGGCTCATACCAGCCTGAGACACATATTGTGAGAGCACCATGATGTCTCTCTTCATATAGTCTAGGGAGGTATGATCAGGTCATTTGCTCCCACATGGACTATGACTGAGTCACATTGGTAATTGTGGTCCAATGACCTGAGTATATACATAATGTGGTGGATCCTAGTCCCTGATAAGCAACTGACTGTAACTTTCTCCTTATTCAGCTTGGTGAGAGGGACATCAATGTGTCTCATGATGGAGTCTCCAATGACTAGAATGTTGGATTGTGCAGTTACTTGCCTTATGGGCTTAGAGGTATAGGCTCCATGAGATGTAGATCTATGTATTGATGCTCCAGAATTACACTGTTATGGCAAAAATAACATGAGCAAGCTTTTGTCCAGTTCAAAACTTTACTTTCAAACCCTCTTGCTCTTGGCTTGACATATTATTCAAAATATGTATCTTTTTCTTTTGAAATAATGTAGCATTAGGCTTATTAGTACAATGTAGACATGATGGCTTTAGACCTATTGCTTATTTTAGTGCAAATATTGATCCTGTAGCAGAAGCCTTGTGCCACTGCCTTAGGGTGGTGGCTATGATGGTGTGCTTGGCAGACATGGTTAGGGTGGTGGCTGTGATGGCGTGCTTTGCAGACATGGTTAGGGTGGTGGCTGTGATGGCTTGCTTGGCAGGAATGGTTAGGGTGGTGGCCGTGATGGTGTGCTTGGCAGACATGGTGGCTGCTATTACTCTTGGGCACAAGACCTATATAGCAGTTCTGCATTTTTAGAAGCATTGTTACTAAATACCAAAATCAATATTTATCATCTGTATGAATATCTAAATATGAATTGCTTTTATTTACCAGTCAGTCTTTATAGATTGTGAGATGTCCATCTCTTAACCCTGTCTCTTTAATTCCTACAGCGGATGAAGGAGAACCACGATTGTAGTTTTGTAGTTAATTATGTTCTTCCCCCTAGGTCTTATCTGAAAGATGTGCCTTTACCAAATCCCAAATTATTTCTTTTTATCAATAGATCCTGTGTTAGAAGAGAAGATGATACTTTGGTAGTAGCCTTTTCAGTGTGTATCCAGGACAGAATTTTGCTGACCAGACAATTAAATTGAAAAGTGTTTGCTCAGATAGCTGAACCTGTAGCTATTACTAAAGCATACAAATTAGCAAAGGATAAAACAGTGACAATTTTCACAGATTCATGTCATTCACTGGGGTAGTTCATGATGTTGAAACACTTTGAAGAGAAAGATGGCATTTAATCTCAGGAGGGATAGTCATTAAAAATTCTGTTTTTGTTCATGAACTATTGAATGCATTCTTATTACTAAAAGAGATCACAGTGGTAAAATGTGCTGATCATAAGATGATGATTCATCCAAAAAACTTTTTATAATAGATGATTCCTATGTTTCAAAAGGTAATTATTTTACACATATGGTGGGTAGACAAGCTGCTTTGTCTTATTCTGTTCAGGCTTCATTTTTGCAGCAACTTTGTGAAGCTAATACACTTGTCTCTTTACAGAAATTGTTATCTTTTCAAGATCAAGCTGATGACTCAGAAATGGTGTGGTGGATCCGTGATAGCTGCAGCAGTTCTCCGGACCTATTGTGGTGCTGCCTGGATGGATAGCTGATAGCCCCATGCAATTTTCTAACTCATTTGGTTAAATCTTGCAATTTACTTTTTCACTTGGGGGAAAAAATACACTAGTAGAACAAATTTTGAATGGCTGGTATGTCACTCACATTTCAGAAGTCAGTCAGCATTTTGTAAATATCTGTATCATGTGCTTAGAGCATGATGTGTCAAAGAGTGTACCAATATCCACACCATCTCTGAAAAAGCTATGGGGACCATTTTATTACCTTCAATGGGACTTAATTGAGCTTCCACAATCACAAACATTTAAATATGTCTTAATGATTGCTGATGTTTTTTTTTTCTGGATGGATAGAAGCTTATCTGTATGCCAAGAATGATGCAACTCCAGTAGCAAAAAAATTACTTTTTGAATTGATACCTAGATTTGGTTACCTTGTTGCATACAGACAGATCATAGAACACATTTTACAAGTCAAGTGATTCAACAAATTAGTAAGACACCGAACATAATAATGTAATACCATTGCCCACACAGACTTCAAGCTTCAGGGATTGTAGAATGCATGAATCAGAGTGTGAAGGCAAAACTTGCAAAGTTGTGAGAGGAAACTGGTCTTAAATGGCCAAATGTTTTACCCCTACTTCTTTTTAGTGTAAGAAGTACAGATAGTACTACTAGGAGAGTCTCATGGGAATGTCTGCTGCATCCTTCCCAGAAATTTGTAGTTACAAAATGTCGATGAAACTGTTTTTTTCCTTTATTGCAAGTCTCCAGTCTGTCTTGCAGCATTACCGTAAGAAAGTTTTGGAGGCTCTGAAGCCTGCAGCCAGTAACCTGCATGATTTGCAACCAGGAAAAAAATATTTATCAGATTTTTTTCCCCAAGAAATGCCTTGTCTCCATGATGGAAGGCTCTCCACTTGGTGTTGCTTACCACTGCCACTGCTGTTAGAATTGAAGGACTGCCCACCTGGATCCATGTGTCATACATCAAGAAGACCATATCTCATGATGAATGCAGACAAGATGCCATCTATGTCACTCATTTTGAGACTGCAGATCTACTCATAAATTGTATCGGAAGAAAAAATGGGTAAACCATCATAACAATAAATGAAGTTTAGAGACTTTTTAGCAACACCATTGTGGTCGGGTTTGGAAATCTAATCTAGTGATTTAACAACATTACCCTGGTTGGAGATAAAACTCAGTAATTCAATTTCAACTTCAACATTATTTTTCATTTCCTTCACAATCAGAAGTGGAGATTAATGACTCAATAACAATATGTTTTATAGACAATGATGTGGTCAACTCATGAACTGGATAATGAACCGAGTGACCAAGTATCACTTGTGGAGCTGCAAATGGCAGAAACTTCAGTGTGGAGTGTGTTTGAAAACCAATTTTATATGAGCTCATTACTGGAACAGTTTATTATCATCTTACTGTATTTCCTCTTGTCATCCGGACCCAGCAAAACTGTAAGTACTGAACAATTTTTGTATCAGTGATAAGTGTTTCACAAAAATTAGAGATGGACATTTAGTCAAAATTGAACAAAGAACCCCAGACTAATATCCTAAATGTCCTGCTATCTTATATGCCTATGCAATATCTTTGAATGTCAGTGGCTGTTGGGTGTGTGCACATATACTGACTGCACACAGTGGAGGTATTCCATTAATCCCCATAACAGTGACTGATGTCGAAGTTGGGTCAGCATTTCATACTATTTTCTTAACCAGAAACTGGAATGTCAAACATAATTCTACTTCTTTTTCAGTAGTTCGACATCAATTATCAATGACAGTTAAGGGACATACTTGTTATATTAAAAATGGAACACTTTTTGTTGGATGGAGTATTTATAATATTACTCAAAACATATATGATGGAGGTCTGGGTATGGCAGCATTACATGAATTCAACTATATCTGTGGAGATCAAGTATACCACCAGTTACCAACAGACTGGTCGGGTTGTTGTTATATAGGCACTGCTCTCCCGGCTCTATGACACAGTGACTTTACCTAGTAGAAGAAACATAATGCTTGTTGCAAGAGGGAGACAACAGACATCAAAAATCCAGTTGGAAAAACAGATACTTCTTGGGTATATCACCGTGTTGCGGAAAAGACTGCATTTAAAGGACTAACACACATGGATTTGGATGATGGTGTTATTTCTGCAGAAGAAAGTCAATGTGGGAATTGAGAAAATTGTCTAAATTATTAGAAATAATTAATGAAACACGAAGTCAAGTTCTGCAACTATGGGGGTATTTAAATCCAACTAGATAGAGCAGACTCCACACTTAAAACCTTAAAACTTTAATAACAAGTTGAAAGCAAAAGTTTTTAAAACAATATGATAAGTGCTTTCAGCAAATAGCCTTCATGAGATCGTCTCTACATAAAGAACTGCTAGTTTAAATTGCTTAAGTAGAACTAAAGAGCCAATCAGTTGGATTTCTTATTAGAAATATTAAGCAATGCTACTTTATAAAAAATAAATCAATTACAATTGAAAGGAATGCCATGCACAGTGTGGTGCTGCAGAACGGAATGGCACTTGCTTTCACCCCTGCTTCTAAGAGGGTACATGCTCACTCATCTAGATGGTGTACCGCTTGTTTATTCCAGATAATGCAGGTGCCATTTGTAGTCACTTAGAGATCATGCAGAAGGTCACCAAACTGTCTCATGCTAAAAGAAGCAGACAGTTCTCAGTGGACATGGTTAATCAGCTTGTTCTCTGGTTAAGGAGAAGGTATTTTTAAATTTTTCATGTTAATTGCAATTATTATTATTCTTCTAAGAATCATTTTATTCATGTGCAAAATGTTGATTATGAAACTTTTAGAATCCAAAAAAAGCATCAAAATGCTTATATTAAAAATAAAGCAGTGTCATTACCATTGTCTACATCAGTTAGGAGTTCCAGTGAAGAAAATAATGAAGTCAAAATACTGCAAGACTTTAGTAGGTTGTATGAAAATGATTTTGAGGAGAAATATGTAACCAAATGTTATTCAAGATGCCTTTTTATTCCATCAAAACATAGTTATGTTTTTATTGCTAATAAGACTATATTTGTAAAGTGATTGTATAAAGATTGTGCATGCCAAGGACAGAAAGAAACTACATATGAAGAGTGGTCTATAGCAAATGAAAAAGTGTCTGCTCATTTGAGGAATGGTTGTCATCGCCCAGTCATAAAGAAATGTATGATCTGAGTGATGCTTCATAGCATCAAATGGAGGAACGTGAAGGGGAAAAGTGTATGAGAAGGACTAATGTTTAATGAATATTGTGTTCTGAAGTTTGTTTCATTTTAAAATGGATTGTTGATAATTTTACTCTGCTTTTCAGGCTTTTTAAAATAATGCAAAGCTGATTAGTCCCAATTGGTCGGTGCCTGTAAAATAATGGTTAACAATATAGCTGATTTGATTCAAAAATAATATAAAAGAATAAAGCTTTTTATGCTCTGGGAGACAGGATCTTGATTGTCTTCCTCCTACGGATGTGTGTTCTTTGCAATAAACGTGATCATTCATCTTTGCTGAGCTGCATTGTTTGAAGTTATTTTTGGTACCTTTGCAAGAATAACATTTTATCTTCATTCTGTGAATGCACTGCATGCCTCTAATTCTGTTCCGAAGCAATTGTTCTAATAACAAGATGGCACAGACTTTACAAGGCCTTCATCTTTATGGAAGCCTGCAACAGCACCCTGGAAGTAAATCAAGTTGCTTTCCATACTTCCCCTTACATGTACCCTTCGCAGTATTTCTTCTATTCAAAAACAACTAGACAAAACAAAAACAACTAGACTAAACAAAAAACAACTGCCTGGAGATATGAAAGCATATGTAAATCTTGGTGACTGGGTTTAGAAATAGTTACTGATCAGAATTTAATCAAACTTAGTGGGATGCAGAAAAAAAGAAACTCAAGTATACATATCATCATCATCATTGAATGGTATAATTCAGCCCAAAATCTGTGTACTACATCAAAAATAACTTCTCCATCATCTCATCAAACACACTCCTACTGAACTTGCATCCCAAACAAAAATACTTGATGTTATTAGCAGTGTCAGTGGTGTAACAGGTAGCACACTTACCTTGGGTGCAGAAGGCTAGAGATTCAATTCCTACACGAGGCAGATTGAATGCTGACACTGCTGTGCAGTATGGGGGGGTGCTGCACTTGTGAATGTGCTGTCCTTTGGATGAGAAGTTAAACCAAGGCCCTGTCTGTTTGAGTTGGTGGAATTAAAAGATACCAGAGCCGTTACTGAAATGAATAGGGGAATTTCCTCAGTGCCCTGGCCAAATTTTTCCTAGTAGTATAAATATCACCTTGGGTCTCCCATGAAAAGAGGCCGCAAGCCTAGTGGGACTAACCTGGTCAACAAAGGATAAATAAATAAATTATAAATAACCACCGAAAGTATGATACTCAAATACAATAAACTATCAAGAAAACCCCACAGGAAAATTGGGCTTCTGTATCATAGCAAACACTTTTTAACTAGCAATGTTAAAAGCACAGTAGCCTCTGCATATCCTCTACCTTCAGTACTACATGCTACCCCGCATCTACACCAACCTGTAGCAATCTATACCAACAAAAACTGAACAATGCTATAACCAGATAGCTAAATTCACCACTAGCTAGTCTGCTAAATCACACCACTGCCTAGCCTTAAAACATTTAGGCAGGCTAGAACTTCTACAATATTTATCCCACTAATATCAGACAACAAACCAACCTATCCAGGTTCAAATACTGCTAAAACAACACTTTAAAAATGCTTGGCTCCATTCTTGTACCTCCGCAGGATAGACTACCCTGGCCCTTACACATCTCATTACCTCCATATATCTCAAGAAAGCACATTCTCAGTGTAACTTTCCTCCTGTCTTCTATCCCTTTGCTCTTAATGCCACTTCTTTTCTGCCTCTGTTTACCATCTGAAAAGGTTTTCTCTCCAGCAAAATTCCATCTCATATTCACTACCTTTTACATTTACCTCAACTTTCTTTTCCTCTATATCACCTAACAAAGGTAGACAATTTTCACCTTTCCTCGTATAGTCTCTGCTTTGTACTCACATCCTCTATGCCACCTGTCTTACTTCTCCTGCCATCAATGTGAAATTGTAATTTGACATGTTAAACCTCACTGTATATGCCAAACTGGCTTGTATTAATATGTAATGATTCTGATGTTACTGATTGCATATTTTTTTCTAGTATAGCTGCCTTTCAGTTATTGCATGTTTATGTTGTAACTTTATGTTTTACATTTCTCTCGCTTGTATAAAATTGCCTATTTTGTTACTGGACTTTTCTCCCTGGTTATCTTCTGAGAAGGGGCTACCATAGTCCATTCGGACAAGCAATCAATCAATCAATAAATAAATACATGCATAGACACTGACCTAATACAGCCATTCAGGTAATAGTCCTTCCAATCCAGCAGTTCTAATATTGGTCTGCTTTTGTTTGTTAGTTTGTGATATCAGGGCCTAGCATCTGAACGGAGCAAGCAAAATCTGCTGATACTGTGAAATGGAAAGTACTTTTAAATGCATTAATAGTGTGTTCATATTAGCTTGTGGTGAATTGAACCCCAAATGTTCATACACAAATATTCAACAACATACACGACAAAGTGGTATTTTCAAACATTCAGTACCCAGGAACCATATTTTTAGTTTTGTTGAACTGGACTGTGACTCTTTTTTGTGGTTTTCATTTTCAGGAACCATATTTACAAACATCTGTGTGTCTTTAACTACATGACTCCACATTGCAGCTCTTCAGCACAGACTGGGGTTGCATTCTGTGTTGTTTATTTAGAAATTCTGCCAGATTTATGATCACGGAAAATCAATCAAGCTAGCAATTAGACCGGCTTTTTTGAGACAATTGTGGTTTTAATAAAACATAACGATCCATTTTAAAGTAGCAAGTAATGCAGACAACTCCCAGGGGTCCCTAGGAAATTGGTCTGTGACCCCATTTGCAACAATGACCCCTAGGTGAAAACTATTGTACAGTAGTGCAGAGGGCCAGTGAAATGGAAAATCATGACTATGTTGATTTTTTAACAGTCTCGATTAAAGTCTGATTTGAAAAATTCAAAAATATGGAAACACTTGCCTTATCTTTATGTCTCAGATTACATTTGGAATCAGTGTAGCAACTCTTTTTGTAGAGATGTTGTCCTATATCTGATTTCACAGTTTTTGGTCCAGGAAAATAATGGATCACTGATGAAACATAAATTAAGATTATAATTCTCTGAGAGAGTTTTAGCTTTGTTGGTTACTGAAAGTGTTTATTTTCCCTTCTGTCTTCTCTGAATAATATCAGACAATAAGTATAGACTACCTATCTAATAATCTCTCATTCAATCCAAGAACCTCTCATTCAGTATCCATAATGCATATCTAGAAATGTCTGTGCTTATGCAATAATAATATAATTGTTAAATGCTTTGGACTACCTTCTGAAGTTCTGTATAACCCTTTAGCTAGCAGATGCTTTAAAAGAAATAGAAATTTAGTGTTAGTGGTAATTAAACTGTTATGAAAATTGCTCTTTGCCTTCAAATGAGCAGTTATCTGTAATGACAGTAAACTAAGTTACAGCCAAGCTGTAATGGTTTTAGTTCTGTAATCTGTTTACATAAGATTGCAGTTAAATTGCCTAAATCCAAAACACTAAATGCCAATTTATTTCTGTGTAGAAGAGATCAAAACTCAGTAAATGTGTCACCTCTGCTTATTTTAGTATATTTCTCATGATAATAACCTGAGTTTAAAATGAAATGGATAAAAACCAGTGAAGCTACAAAAGAAAACTGTGAAAGGACAACTACTGCATATTGAATAAGTATTAATAAATACCTTTTTCCTCTGCATGTGTATGAGTATTTGTATGTACATATAAGTGTGTGTGTGCGTGTGTGTGTGTGTGTGTGTATGTATGTGTAGCTAGGTGTAGGTGTTCTTAGTTCCCTGTTTAGTTATGAATTTGGTATTGGAAGTTCACCTCACATACCAGCTTATTGCACTGAACATATATGGGGCACGGAAGGGACTACATTTAGACAAAAGCAAATATATGTGTCAAAGTTCTGTAACTGCCACTTTCAGTAGCTGCCGTTTGAGGCTATACTGTTCTTTATTGTCATATGTGTCTGGGAGGGGTGACAATGTAACTGTTATCTATCAATAGACTCGAACAATGTCAGATGTCTAGTATCATTGCATTTCCTAGTAAATTGGCCAGGAACGATGAACCTGGAATATCTTGGATCAGATTCTTAAATCCATTATGCAAAGCACAAACGGATTTGTGCACTGAGTAAGAGAGGTTTTGTGCTGATTACAGTACATATCCAAATTATGTACAAAGCATGCAGTCTCTAATGGCCTAGCACTAGCTTATACAGAGCAAGAGCTTATCAGAGATGTGGGCTGATATGTACACCCACTGCTGATAATATAGGTTTGCATGATTCAGGGCACTGTTGGTTAACTTAATACAGGGAAAACCTGTATTGCAAAACAACTTAATGTACCACCGGGTGGCAGTCTTTTTACTTTCAAGTGAAGCCAGGTGGTGGTACTTTATCTTGCAAGTGTAGCAAAGAAAAGTATGTAATGTGGAAGATCACAGACAGCTGGATGTAGAATGAGAAGGCTCATGGGTCATAGGATGAATATTTAGGGGAGGTGTCAGCTGTACATAATTATTACTAATTTTACTTTGTTCTTGCTCACATTGACCTGATGGAAGTATGCACAATTGTATGGTTTTGTTTTAGTTAAAATGTTTCTTACAATGCACTCTGTGTCATGAAAATATGAGACTGTAATAGCCTATCCCTTCATGCATGATCCCCTTTGTATCCCCTAATAATGACAGTACTAAGAGTCCCTTGGCTTGAGAGTCTTGGTAGGTAGTGTCTAAAACTTTCTTCTAACATCATTGTATGGTTTGTGTTCTTTCTCATGCATTACACAGGTGGTTGTAACCAGTTTCTTCTTCTGGAACATTATAGTGATTCCATTAGATATGTGAAAAGCTAGGAATCAATTAACTGCAGGGAATGTTCATCCAGTCTCTGTTTATGTTCTTGGTATCAGATTTCTCTCCTATAACATATCAGTGTTGTCAATGGCAGCATATCACAGCCATCTTGGTTTCCTGAATTGCACTCTGGACCAGATAATACATCTCTGTGTACTATATGCTGCTGTGATTGGGATGGGGGAAATTGCGGTGTAGCATGACATTATTAAAACAGCTCAACAGTATGGTACTCTGTCAAGAACTGATGGCGCTACTGCCACCAATGTGAAGGAAAGATGGGACAGATCAAGACTGAATCCCACCACTGCCACTAATATGAAAGAAAGATGGGACAGATGAAGAGTGAATCCCACCATTCCCACCAATGTGAAGGAAAAATGGGAGATGAAGAGTGAATCCCACCACTCCCACCAATGTCAAGGAAAGATGGGACAGATGAAGACTCATTCCCACTACTGCCACCAGTGTGAAGGAAAGATGGGACAGATGATTGAATCCAATCACTGGCAACCAATGTGAAGGAAAGAGGAGACAGATGAAGACTGAATCCCACTACTGTCACCAATGTGAAGGAAAGATGGGACAAATGAACACTGAATCTCACTATTGCTAACCAGTTGTGAACAAAGAGCCTATCTGGCCCCAGTAGGAATGGTTATACCATTGGTACAAAACAGGTTAAAATAAGTGAAAGAAAGTACACCCAAGTCTAATGTACTGAACAATTCACAAAATACATCCTGGCCTCAACAGACATTATAGAGCCTTTAAACTATATGTCTCAGGCTGGTATGAGCCTAGCACTGAGCAGCATATTATCATCACCGAGGATGATGTCACAACATGTGCAAAAGTGATTGTTTTCAACAACTGGCTATCTTTCTGATGTCTTTCAAAGGGGATCTAATATTTGTCAGTTTGGAAGGACATTATTAAAGACCATGTTGCTTTGCCAAGGATGGTATGCACCTTTTCCCTCTAGTGTTTCAAATACTGGCTAAAACTTTATCCACCATGATAGTGCCTTTTTTAGGTAATGCCAAATTGACAAACTTATAGACATAGCAAAATCAACTGATCTGAACCTCAAGGTGTTACTGCTCAGTGCTCAGAGGCTAAATAAAAAAATACACTTCCTCCAAGCACTCCTCACACTCGAGAATTTAGACACCCGTGCATTTACCAAGGTATGGTTTAAAACAGTACAGAGTACCCTGACAATGCAAGGTTTCAGTGCTTTCCACACTTTTAGACCAGTAGCTACACAGACAAGGGCTAAAGGTGGAGGTGTTTGAGTGTACATCAGTAACAATCTCTAGGGTGGTCAAACAGGATGATGTGATGGAGTTCCTCCATGTTCAGATCACATACATAAAATACCATACCATATCCTAGCAAGCTATAGATGACTTTCCATGTCCCAAGAAACTCACAATGCATACTTGGACCTAATGGAGACAGTTACCATCCGATCTTACACCTTACTCAAGAGAGACTTTGATTATCCCCACTATAGACTGGGAATCCTACATGGCCTCAAATCTACAGGCAGAGCAATTTCTGGACTTTATAAATACAAACAGCCTTGACCAAATAGTGAATATGCCCACTAGAGGCTTTAAAATACTAAAACTCATGCTTACAAATATGGGAAGATGCTGCACCCCCCTCCAAATATATCATCTTCCCTAATGAGATCCAACCATAAAACTATCTCTTTTGAAATCAAAATCGACTCTGCATTTCCATTAAAGCCAGTAACAGTTATGAACTATTCCACATCAAATTACCTTTTATTAAGTGATGAGTTGTCTAAATTCAATACCACTCCAAACCCTGAGAACTATCAGCCTATGCTGAATTGCTCTCAGAACCTATGCACAACCATGTTAATGGCTGCATAGCGGCTGCTGTACCTACCAAAAGTAAGTATAGATCTATCCTCAGGAACAAACTGCCCTGGTAGCACCCAAATTAAACAGGTTATACAACAAAAAGAAAAAAGATTATGGCAACAATCAGAAAATGTAATTCCCATAAAGATAAACACTCCCGCTTCAAACTAAATATGCAACTAAGAGGTCTAATTAGGTCAAGCAAAGCCAACTGTGAGGTTGAGATAGCCTTCTAGGTGAGAGATAACCATAAGGACTTCTTCAGCAATGTTAGAAACCTCAAGGGCAGCACACAGCAATGTGTGGAATTGGTGGTTAATGGTGCCACATTCACCTGTGCTGGTGATACAGCAAACTTGTTAGTGGACAAATTCAATTCTAACTTTACTCCCTGTCACCCCCAACCATCCCCCAAAAAACAACCTCAAATATAACCCCTCCAACTATAATTAGGGAACATGTCATATAAACTAGAGTGGCAGTTGTTTCAGAGACATGGATTGGGGGTTGGCATAATGGTTAAGATGTTTAACTCAAGGACAAGAGGTACAGGGTTTGTTTCTCACCAAAGGAAATTGGCTAGGCTTAAAAATGGCCCACAAGCACAGTTAGCTTAGTACTTGCCTATGGACCTTTTGAACTATTGTACTGGCTAGTCTAGCGAAAGCCTAGAACACAGCCTGAGTGTAACCCAATAACATCTCAGGATGCCTTCTGAACAGTCTAAAATATGACTTATCAGGACCCCTGGAGTCATTATTTAATTATAGTCTTCAAACAGGCTTTGTGCCACATCAATGAAGGTCTGTGATGGTCATCTCCCTTCATACAGGAGGACTTTCAACAGATACTGGAAACTGCAGTCCCATTAGTCTGATTAGTCTTATTTGCAAAGCCATGGAAAGAATTATCATGGAAATTATCAACAGGGACATAGGAGACCAACATACACAGGAATATTTAATTATCGGTTATGACATAAGCAATCATACATTTATATAAATGAAAACAAAAACAAACTGACATATCTGTAGTTATAAATGTTATACATTACTTATAATCTATCCAGTCATTGTCAGTCAAACAACACAAAGCTCATTCAATTCCTGACTTCCTTTAAACCTCATTCCTCCTCCAAAACATTATTCTACATGTATTGTTCCCACAATTTTTTATGTAATTGTTTTATGCAATTTGCTTCTACCCTTCTCTAAAGATACCACTTCCATTTGTTTTATCTCTGTTACTATATTGAAGACTTGTAGTGCATTTGGTTTAGACTTTGATTTCCATTTTCTAGTAATTGCTTTTTGGCAGCTACCAGAATTAAACTCGGCAAGGGCTTACTATGTCTAGGCAATTCCGATTCTGTATCACACATCAAAAAATCATTTCCTTAGTTGCACCAATTTGCTCACTGAGTATTTCTGTTAGAGTAGTCTACAGGGAATTTTTAAAATCTGCCAACTCATTACACTCCCAAAAATATGTTCCCAATTGCCTCTTTCTTCTCCATTACACTTCCAATATTTGCAGTCTTCCTGGGGAAAAATTCTTTGGAGTCTGTTTGGGGTATAAAATACCTATGCAAAGACATCTAGACTTTGTTGCACATTTGGGAGACATACATGCATCCCCTATAGTTTCTTTGTGAATTGCTTATCCTATCTCTCTCTTTCCAATCTTTTCTAACCTCCTCTGATTGATTCCTATAGTTATCATGCAATGTTTCATATGTCCTACTAGTTATCCTTTTTTTAACAACAGCTTCTGTTCTAGATTCTATTAAAAACTCTACCAGTGATGGTCTTTTGCTTAGGATTCCACTATTTCTTTGCTTATACTCTGATATCAGCTCATGATAGGTAAGGTAATTTCTAGACTGCAGTTCAAATGAATTCTAGGCCTCTTCCAATTTTATTACCTTTTCCTGTCTAATTATTTGCTCCCAATATCTTAGTTCCTTTGCCAGTTTTCTCTAGTAAATTCCAGCCCCCTCTTGTCTATTATCTGTACCCTAATTGCAGTAATCCTTATCATAAAAATCTCCTTTTTCCGTCCTCATGTTGGCTTAGCTCTTAGAATACTTTTTGCTACTTTATGAATATAATATTCTGTATGGTTATTGCTGTTCTCACCAGATACAGGATTCATCCCAGTTTGGCTTTGTCAAAGAAAGGTTGTGGTTACTGAATCTGGTGGAATTCTTTGAAAAGATCACTAAGGGAATGGATGAGGGGGAGATGGTGCATACTCCCTACCTAGACCTGACTAAACATTTGTTACAATATCCCACTTGAACATTGTCAACAAACTTACATAACTAGGTATAAACTCCTTTATAACATGCTGGGTAGCTGGGTGGCACACTGATAGGACCCAGGCGGTTAGAATCAGTGAGGTCAGCTCCACAAAGAGTCTGGCCACCAGTGGAGTCTGCCAGGGTTCTGTGCTAGGCCCACTCCACTTTTACACATATTTCTAAGATGTCAAATGCATCTGGTTAATCAAGTTTAAAGATGATTGC
This sequence comes from Protopterus annectens, assembly GCF_019279795.1. NCBI lineage: Eukaryota > Metazoa > Chordata > Ceratodontiformes > Protopteridae > Protopterus > Protopterus annectens. Next base: position 501,101,120 of record NC_056738.1, read on the forward strand.
AAACTGGGAGGAGTCATTGAATCCCCCCAAGGAGAGAAAACCCTTCATGAAGGTCTAACATAGTCAAATGCTTGGTACCAATGCCATGGCTTAAAACTCAATATGAAAAAAATACATTATAGCACCTTTTGGGAAGTTGGCCACCCCAGGTAACTATGTTATCAATAAAACACCCCTAAAAGTTGAGTCACTAGTCAGAGAACTGGAAACTCATGTAGATAGTAATCTAGTTTTCAATCATTATGTGTCCAAAGTAGTAAGAAAATCCTTGTATGTTGCTCAACTTATAAGCAAGGGCATATCATCTAGGTCCAGAGAGGTCTTCATACCACTGTACTTGACCCTCACCAGACCCATCATAATGCCCTTTCCGTATGTACCTCACCAGATGTATGCAGCAAGTGGAATGTCTGCAAAGGTTCCTTACAAAAAGAATACAGGGAGTTAAACACCATGTCCTACACTGATCATCTTAAAGCCTGATCTCTTTAATCAATATCATACAGACTTCTGAGAGGTGACTTTTGCCTGACATACAAGGTATCTCTGCACCCTTTTTTTGATGAGCCTTTTGCACATCCACAAAACTAGATTAAAAGATCTAAATTTTGTTTGGAATATAAACAGGACATGTCAGAGAGACAGATATGAATCCCAGAGAATTCCCATTCATTGGAATAAGCTCCCCATCCATGTGAAGCAGAGTTCCTCCCTATTCTTATTTGTGCAACTTGGACCAACGGATGGGTAATCAGAAAGTCACCCTTGGTCTGGTTCCATGTCTCTGCCTCTGTCCATCAGAGACATGGCACCCCTGGTCTGGTGTAATGTCTCTGGACACAGGCAGTCAGTAACTCACCCCTATATAAATACAACACAGCTAGGCTTTTACGGGCCCTAGTGGTTGTTAACTTTGTATATACCTACAAACTTATGAACCTATGAAGAGTATAAAGGGAATATGCAATGCTGTCCTGCTTGGGTATAGTCTTCTAATATCGCCTCCCAGATTAGACTGCACGAAGGCCACCTACAGTGCTGAAACTCCTGCCTAGCATCCCAGATTGCTTTTTCACCACTTTTTGTCTCTCTCTGTGGACTCCAGTGTCATCTGGTACCCCTTACCCACAGTAAATACTTTAACCACAAAGTCTTATTTAAACACACAAACACACACCCAAACACACCCCCTACACACACACACACACAAATTCTCAGCTTTCTTTCTGGCATGGAAGTACACACACACACACACACACACACAAATTCTCAAAGTTCTTTCTGGCATGGAAGTATATACACACACACACACACACACACACAAATTCTCAGCTTTCTTTCTTGCATGGAAGTACTGCCACCACTCATGATATGACCAGTGACCATCAGCTTCTTGATGCTCTTAATTTTGCCAAAAATAAAATTGCACACTTTAATATGCTCAATGGTTGTAAGCCCAAGTGATCTAGCTAACTGAAGATGCTTGTTAATATACAGTCATAAATGATAGTCCTCTTCTCAAATAATAAACAAAAATAATACATATAAAAGTCCAGCCGCAAGAGCTTATACGTGAATAAGTAAACTTTACTTAAACATTAAGACAAGCACTGCAGTTGCAGATTAAATCTTCTAGGAAGGGCACATTTAAGATGAAAATAGCATTCAATTATATTGGACAGATTATGTAAGAAAAATTTGGTCTGCAGATAAATAACTTGGCTATTTCTTACTAGTGAATATTGAACTTATGCCCTGTGAGCTAGAAAAATAATAAAAATATACAGGAAGATGCAGACAGCATTTACCTGAATGCATCAGGGATGCATACAAAAGTAAGGAAGAGGAATCTGAAATATTAATACATTTTTACTCAGTGAACCAGGATTATTTCATTCCTTTCTATAGAAAAGCATTATAACAGCTCATTTCAGTTGTTTCCTTTCCCACAGCAAAAGTAACTAAATCAGTTCATCCATCTGTAAAAGACAAGAACTTGATCACATCCGTCCAGAAACAACAGAAACTTCCAGTACACAAAAGCTTCTTAACTGTCTGCATTTTAATGTCTGCTTTTTTCCCACCAGTCTAGTCAGTTACTTCTTTGAAGTAGACTGTAATTGTATTTTATAATATAAAGGTAGGTTGTTGGAATGGTTAAGGTGTTTACTTCACAGACACAAGATACAGGATTTGATTCTCATCTTTGAAGGGACATTGGCTAAGCTTAAAATGGCCTGTAAGGGCTGCTAGCCTAGTACTTATGAATCTATAATGTATGAGGCTTGATAGCACAAGAGATGCACAACCTTATATTTTACATTTCAAATACTAAGTTTAGGTGCTTCCCTTCCTTTCATCTCCATTTACATTTACAAGGGAAATGGTCAAAAAGTGGAAAATGGGAAAGAAAAAATACATAACATCTTCAAATCATTTTCATCCTGGCATCAGCCCTTAACTAAATATACTGAGAGTGGATTTGGCATAATGTTGTTGGCATAATGGTTATGATCTTCACCTCACTGACACAAGATACAGGGTTTGTTCCTGACCTTGGGTTACTGGCTATGTTTAAAATAACTATTCAGGGTAGTTAGCCTAGTACTCTGTTATGAAGCTATGAAGCTATGTCTGAATAATGTGTCTCTCACCTCTACACTGAGTTCTGCCATCATGAATGATTCATAAAAATGTTTCACTCGTTCGGTATGATGGTGGGCAAGGATCATTACAATAATTTAGTGAGAAAGAAACTCTGTGCTATGCAAGCTTCCACAGGTAAGAGCTCACCACTGTGTGGGGCTGTGACAAGTTTGTTTGAGGTGACAGGTTTACTTACACTAAAGGGATCTCCATTGCTACTAGGGATTTTTCTACCACACAATGAGATATTTAGACATTTTTTTTGTTTTGATAACCTTAATATGTTTCCAGCCCTGTATGCTAAACAGCGTATTAGCAAGAAGGGAGATTGCTGCACTGGCAAAATCAACACTTTGGGATTATATGTGGCTGCCATGCATAGGTTACCTTGCTGGGACCAACTAACACTTCAGTGATGATGTGACTGTGAAATTATTTTTGATGGGGTTATCTGCACATGTACTCCATGCATGGAGTTCAAAGGCTATACAGTATGGCACAGTTGTGTACAAGGTTTTGTCACCATTTGTGTACAACTCATTACAAATGACGAAGAGCTTTGTACATAGGTATACTGCACACAGACTGTTCTCTACTGTGCACCGGTTTTTATGATTATCACCATCATGAGATGACACTGTAAAACAGCTATGAATTCCTAGAAGCTGAATAGGTTTATGGTTGTAATGTAAGTGAAAATGAAGTGCTAAAAACTCCTGCTTACCCGTAATCCAGACTCTACAAACCTAAAACTAACAATTGGTTAACCTATGAATATTCTATAATTCAGATGTAAAACATGGCATTCTAGGAAATCACTTCCTATTATTATAAACAGACAGCAGTACACCCAGCTATGCAACATGGCCAAGCAAGCTATATGCCATCATAAAAGGCACTTAATGAAATCATACCAAACCTCACTAATAAAATCACCCAAAAACTTCTGGAAAGAGGTCAACCATCTTACAAGATGGAACAGCATTCCCTTCATGAATTCTGCATCCCCTCATCTTTCTTCCTCTGATTTCCTTTCTCATTTCAGAAACCTTCCTAGCCCTTCCTCTATCAAATCCCAAACTGCCTGTGCCACTCCCACCTACCCTCCATACATCCCTACATTCTACTTTAGAGCTATCACATCCAAGGATGTGTACCATCTGCTTGAACAGATTAAACACGATAGCCCCTGGTACCGATAATTTTCACCCATGGTTTACTTTCCACTGTAGAGACAACATCATAACCCCATTGAAACACATCAACAACCCATGTATTATACTTAACATTATACCTACTATCTGAAAAAAATGCCCTTGTAAAACACTCCTTAAGAAATGAATCCCTACAGTCCATTAGACTTTCATCCCATTTCTATTCTCTCTCTACACTAGGAAAGATTCTGGGAAAATTACTTTATTTGCAACTGAATATATCAAGCAATAAAATATTTTCTATCATAAGCAGCATGGCTTTTTGTCTGGTCTTAGTACAGCCACAGCTTTCTGGGCATTCAGTGACAATATTCTTCTTAAAGTGGACAAAGGGCTAATTACTGGAGCAATTTATAGTGACCTCACCAGAGCCATTGATTTTGTTGATTGTTCAGTTTTCCTGGACCATTCCACTGAAATAGGCATTAGTTATGACACACTGCCCTGGTGCAAAAACTAACTGTCTAACCGCCACTTCTTAGTTAATTTCAGTTCATCAACCTCTTCATCAGTCCTTCTGCAGAAAGGTGTCCTCAAAGATCTATTTTGACATTTCTCCTGTTTTCTAGATACGTTAACACATTTCCTTTTGACTTTCCCCATCTTCCTCTCTTGCTTTATGCTGGTGACATGGACCTATTCTGCTCTAACCATTCTGTCTCTTCTCTTGACCTCAAACTTTAGACTGTCAAGTTAGGTCCTTTTACCTCTGAATCTATACCTATAACAAAAGACACTAAACAAGGATGTCCCATGTCACTGATTCTATTTGCTCTGGCTATTGAAATATTGGTAGATTCAATTCATACCAGTATAAAAATCAAAGGAACAGATGTTTATGAACAATACAATTCTAAAGTAATGCTATTTGATGATGACATATTGCTAACATTATCGAATACAAAAGAGACATTAGAAGAATTAGATATATTAATTGACAAATTTCACATGACTTCAGGACTCCATTTCAATAAATCAAAATTAAAATGTTTATTTTTAAATAAAAAAAAGAATTGCAGACAAAGGGGATCACATCATAGAGAAACAAGAATCTACCTTAAAATATCTAGGAATTGAGTTATGCAAGGATAGTAATGAATTAGTCTCAAAAAACTACAATAATATTTTCAGTACAATTAAAATCTCTGTGGAAAAATGGAACAAAGTAATATTAACATTTGAAGATAGACTACAGTTAATAAAAATGTTTTTACTGCCAAAGATCCTATATATAGCCTTGGCAATACAACTGTTACCAGAAAGGAATATATAGTTAAAGAAATAAATTTATGCCTAATAAAATTCTTATGGTTTCCCAAAAGAAATAGAATAGCTTTACTATATCATATCAGGCCATGGAAACACAGAGGAGTAAACTTTCCTGATATAGAAACATATATAAAAGCATCAATATCTAAAACAATCTCAGATTGGATAAGTCCAAATTACTCTGCAAATTGGAAAGAATTACTAACTGCAATATCGATAAATTATTTTGATTTACAAAAAAAAATTTCAAATAACAGATAAAAACAATTTGCCATGGCACATATTATGTATTAGTATGCAATATAACACAACTAACCCCACTAAAACTCATATGATTAATTATTACATTGACTCATTTAGGAAAATTATTAATGAAAATATAGATTTAAAAATCTGGTTTGATCTTTTAACACCATTTATAGTCACAAAGAACTTTCCACATAAAATATATAGAGAAATGATTAATTCTTGGGAACAGAAAGGATTTGTTTGTTGGCTATAATGTATCAAAGAACTAACATTTTTAGATATGCAAGTAATAAAAACAACATACAAAATTCCACAACAGGACTGGCTAACTTTACAGAGTATTCTGTCATATTTGCAAGATTTAAGTGGAAGAAATTCCTAAATTTACGAAATACATATATGAGATCATATATAATGACTTTGACACGGGAAACAGTATTTCAAAATTTTACAAAATATTGATAAACTATAAAACAATACCCAAAACCTCATATTAGAAATATATAACAAAAGGACATTCAATACAATTAACTGAAGATATTAAAACAAATATCTTATTATCAATAAAATATACATCCTTTACACAATACTGGAAAGTTTTTAATTGGAAATACTTGCACAGAGCATTCTTAACCCCATATAGAATCAGTAAAATTAGTTCATAAAAGGAATATATTGGAGATGTGAGCAAATACGCAATGTAGATTGGAACCACATTTTTGATTGTGTTAAAATTAAGCCATTTTGGAATGGTATTAATAACTTTCTATTTTATTTAATGAATCATTTTATTTAACTAAAGCTCTTGTATTATTAAATGTGAACAAAGGCCCTCATTTGAATAGGTCAAGCATGTAACTAGTATGGACTCATCATCATCTTCTTTCGGCTGTTCCTGTTAGGGGTCGCCACAGCGGATCATCTGTTTCCATTTCTTCCTGTCCTCTGCATCATGCTCTTTCACACCAACCACCTGCATGAACTCTCTCACCACATCCATAAACCTTATCTTAGGCCTTCCTCTTTTCCTCTTACCTGGCAGCTCCATCCTTAGCATCCTTTTCCCAATATACCCAGCATCCCTCCTCAGCACATGTCCAAACCAACGCAATCTCGCCTCTCTTGCTTTGTCTCCAAACTGTCCAACCTGAGCTGACCCTCTAATATACTGATTTCTAAACCTGTCCATCCTAGTCACACCCAGTGCAAATCTTAACATCTTTAACAAGCCACATCCAGCTCTGACTCCTGCCTTTTCGTCAATGCTACCGTCTCCAACCCATACAAAATAGCTGGTCTCACTACCCTCTTGTAGACCTTCCCTTTCACTCTTACTGGTACCCGTCTGCCACAAATCACTCCTGACACTCTTCTCCACCCATTCCACCCTGCCTATACTCTCTTCTTCACCTCTCTTCCACACTCACCATTACTCTGAACTGTTGATCTCAAGTACTTAAACTCATTCACCTTTACCAACTCTACTCCCTGCATCCTCACCATTCCTCTACCCTCCCTATCATTCACACACATATATTCTGTTTTAGCCCTGCTGACCTTCATTCCTCTCCTCTCTAAAGCATATCTCCACCTCTCCAGGGTCTCCTCAACCTGGTCCCTACTCTCACTACATATCACAATGTCATCTGCAAACATCATAGTCCATGGGGTCTCCTGTCTAATCTCATCTGTTAACCTATCCATCACCACTGCAAATAAGAAAGGGCTCAGAGCTGATCCTTGATGTAATCCCACCTCCACCTTAAATGCATCCGTCACTCCCACCGCAGACCTCACCGCTGTCACACTACCCTTGTACATATCCTGTACAACTCTTACATACTTCTCTGCCACTCCTGACTTCCTCATACAATACCACAACTCCTCTCTAGGCACCCTGTCATATGCTTTCTCTAAGTCCACAAAGACACAATGCAACTCCTTCTGACCTTCTCTGTATTTCTCCAACAACACTCTAAGAGCAAATATTGCATCTGTAGTGCTCTTTCCTGGCATGAAACCATACTGCTGATCACTAATCATCACCTCCCTTCTTAACCTAGCTTCCACTACTCTTTCCCATAACTTCAAGCTGTGACTGATCAATTTTATCCCTCTGTAGCTACTGCAGCTCTGCACATCACCCTATGGACTATACTTGCAATTTTAAGGAAGTGTATAACAAGAAGATGGAATACAAACACAATACCAACTTTGGAAGACTTCTACAGCCTACTGAAGACCAGAGCATTATTGGAAATTAAAATTAAAGAACTAAGAATTTAGCCAAAGCCATTTATCAACAACCCTTGGGGAAAATTCTTATCGTTGATTGACACTATACAATAATTGATCAGACACTGATAATGGACTGGACATACTTATAAAGTAACTTTATACATTAAGATCTGTTATAGTGTCAGGCTAATGTAAATAGTGTACATAGTTATTTAAGATGCTATGTATAAATATTATGGAATTCACTCAAATGTTTTTGAAAAATAAAAAATACATTTTGAGAAAAAATACTTTAGGCTAACTTTCTTGCTCTAATTCAATGGGTCAGTAATAAGTAATCATTACTAAACTCCTCTAAAACAAATACAATACTTTTTAGCACTAGGCAAAAGTTTACTTCTATCTTCAGGCCTCTAAATATCCTCAATCATCTTAATAACACAATTGAAAATGTCACTTCATTCATATACCTAGGGGTTTGATTTGACTCCTTTCTAAATTTCCAACGCCACCTGGACTAAACACACACAAAAAAGGCAACTGTCTTCTATTTTGGGCTAACAGGATCTCCCTTTTCTATCCAGACCCTGTAGAAATGCCACGTGAAAGTATAGCACTGGCACACCTAGAACACTGTCTCCTGCTAATTACTGCAGCTTCTAAAAGAAATATATCCCTCATTCAGTCCATTTTAAATGTCATTTGCAGATTCATCACTCCCTCCCTAAGAAAAGAACACCTCTGCAAAAGCAATGAAAAATTTAACTGGCTACCTGTGAGACAACAACAACTCGCCGACTTTCTTCCATTTCCTCTCAACTATCTCGCTTCCAGACTATTCAGAGATGCACCAGCATGCAACCTTAGACATTTTAACCACTCATGTTCTCTTCTCCATTCCCCACTGAACTTGGCTTTGCTGCACAGATGTTGCTTTCTCAGTCCTTGGCTCCAAACTGTGGGAATCTCTCTTCTTTTCTTAAAGATCATTCCTCCCTATTTTCTGTTCACAAATAAAAACACATTTCAAGACTCTAGAAAAATTCAACTGTTGCCTTTCTGGTCATATAACTTGACCTCTTCATTCCCTTCTGCCATCTACATACCTTGCTTGCACTATATTTTTGATTGTGATTTATTCAGCATGGCAACTCTGATTTTCACTCTATATATAATGCATTCATATATTATGTTTTTTCACTCTGTAGATAATGTCATTTATCTATTGTCTTTATTCTCTTAAGCTATGATATTCAGTTTATATGTAATATATGTATATATTGCATTTTGACATACACTTTGTATATATTGTCATGTAACTATTGTGTTTACCCCAGGATGACACTGCAATACGTCCAGTGGGATCACTGCTCCACCCCCAGTTAACAAAGTCTAAATAAAATAAATTATGTGGTGCTATAGGTGCCCAACTAAAGAAGAAGAAAAGAAAAGCACTTTTGGGGTGCATTCGGAAGCAAACAGCTCACAGTATTGAATAGAATAGAACTTTGAGCAACAACAGAGTGATACACAGACAAACGTTAGCGGACCTGTACTGCCAGAGAAAAGAGCAGCACAAAAAAATATCTGAAGAAAAATACAGGCAAAGGAATCCGGATATGGAAAACTTTACAATACAAAAAATAAGAAGACTAAGAGGAAAAGTAGAAAAAGAGATTAGTAATGGAGAAGTCAAAGAAATAGAAATTGAAGTAATGGAACAGTTGCAAAGAGAAGGATTCAGTGTAGAAAATCAAATGCAGAAAGCACCACAACAGGATAGAGCAATGGATATCCAAATTAAGGGGAATCCAGTGGAACAGGAAGCAATTGGTCAGGTGCCATATCAAGATATTTTGCAGCCTTCCACAGGAATCCAGTATAAATGTTCATTTGAAGCCAGACTCAAGGAAAGGAACAGGAAACTGTGGAAACTCTGATGCAGTCAATGTTGAGGAGTGATAGGCAAGTGAGTTGCCATATGACAGAACAACAGATGACACAGGATGAAATTCAAGTGAATGTGCCACAGGAAGATGCTATAGAACTTTCTATAGAATACCCACAGGAAACGGAAAACAAGGGATATGCCCTCAGTATGGAAGAAAAGGAGTTAAGAGAAGAGTTGCTTGATTTAATAGACAAAGACGGATATATCAAGATCAATGAGAGAAATAGACTGCAGAAGGTTAATAAAACCCCAAAAGTCAGAAGCTTGGGAAAAGAAATGAACACAGTAATTAGGACTGTCCATAGAGATTCATGTGATATAACAGAAGTAAACAGAATATATTACTGTGCTGCTAAATTAATAGCTGATAAAGTTCTACCACAGGAACACAGGGTAGTGAGGGAGCAAAAGCGAATACCATCATGGAAATATCAAATAGAGAAAACTATAAAGCAGCTAAGACAAGAAGTGTCATTGTTAGAAGATTATAGAAGAGGGAACAGATCAACAAAAATAATAAGAAAGATAGATGTGATAAAAGCAATGCTCAGTATTAGAACAGACCAGTATCTATTATACACTACTGGAGATAACAAACTAAAAATTTCAAAACAGGCGGAAAGATTTAGAACATAGGAAGATAAATATAAGGGAAAAGCACAAAATAAGCAATTTATTGATGACCCAAAAAAGTTTTAAAGAAAATTGGGAAATAAGGTAAAAGGAATTGAAAGACAGTCCAAAAAAGAGGAAGTAGATACATTTTGGAGAAATATCTATGAAGATCCTGTGGAACGTAACAAAGATGCTAGATGGATAGAAGAAGTAAAAGAAAGAATAAAAAGTTTAAAGGTACAGGATATGAAATGGGATGAAATGACAGCCAGGGAGATTGAAACAAAGTTGAGAAAAGCCTCTAATTGGAAAACCCCAGGCTCAGATGCGGTGCCTAACTTTTGGCTTAAAGTATTAACTTCTTTGCATGAGGATCCTGCCATGAGTAAAAACTATTTATATGCGCATCCCGAACAGACACTGCACTGGTTAACAACAGAAAAAACAATGCTCTTACTTAAGAGTGAGCCTGCAAGCTACCCTAAAAATTATAGACCAATAACGTGTCTTCCGACTACGTATAAAATATACATGGGAATTGACACCAACAGAGTTTATAGTCATTTAGAAAAAAATGAATTATGGCAGTAGAACAAAAGGGCAATAAAGGAAAGTCATATGGCACAAAAAATAATTTGTTGTTAAACAAAGTCATAGTGGAGAACTGTAAGAAGGGGAAGAATCTAAGTATGGCATGGATTGACTATAAAAAAGCATTTGATAGTATCCCACATTCACAGATAAGAGTGCTTAAAAATGTATAAGATACACGCTACACTGATTGACTGCATTACAGTAACCATGAAACAGTGGCAGACCACATTGCTATTAAGCCATGATAAAGGACAGATTGTTATCCCAGGGATAAAAATCCAAAGGGGATATCCAGGGTGACTCTCTGTCACCATTGCTATTCTGCCTTGCCATTAATCCATTAAGCTGTTTACTTAACAGGTTAGGCCATGGCTACAATTTGGCTTCTAGAAAACAACAAAGTCTAATGACTTCTTATCTTCTCTTTGTCGATTATTTAGAGCTGTATAGCTAATCAGTTGAGGAACTGAAAGCACAGCTGCAGGTTGTCAAAACTTTTTCAGATGATATTGGAATGTCATTTGGTCTTGACAAATGTGCAAAAGCAACCTTTAAAAAAGGAAAATTGCAGCACCAGGAAAACATCAGTTTGGGACAAGAATGTGATATAAAAGAACTTGAGCAAGAGGGAGTGTATAAATACTTAGGAATTGATAAAGGATCAGCAATAAAACATGAACAAATGGGAATAAAACTTAGTAAGGAATATTTTAGAAGACTTAAATTAATCCTGAAAACAGCATTGACATCCATGAACAAGATCCAAGCCATAAATCAATTTGCTCTTCCTGTCCTAACTTATAGTTTTGGAGTGATTGACTGGCCCCAAAAAGTGTTGGATAGATTAGATATTAAAACAAGAAGGATGCTTCATGCTCACCGAATGCTTTATAAAAATCAGTACATACCAAGATTATATATTCCCCATTCTGAAGGAGGTATGGGTCTCCTTGAAATTGATTACATGTATAGATCTACAATCGTGGGACTCCACACATCTACTGACCTCTCAAGACCCAAATGTAGTGAAAGTTTTGAAACATGAGGAGAATAAATCTAAGATGACATCTCTGCTTAAATTAGCAGAAGTATATCAACGTTAAGCAGGAATGGAAATCAAACCAGAAGTAGATAAAAACCAGGAAGCAACTGAATGTGCTAAAAAACAAAAGAAATAATATAAGATGAAGGACCAGGTGAGAAGACAAGAAATGTGGAAAAAACATAAATAAATTTGCAAGTATAGAAAACTTCTGGAAGAGCCTCATGTTGATCAAGAACGAATGCAGGAATGGTTAAGGAGAGGTGAAATCACATTAAGAAATGAAAGGTTAATATTGGCAGCCCAAGACAGTGAGCTACGTACATGCTGGTTTACAAAGTCCATTGAACATGTGGGAGAAAGAGACATATGTAGGTTTTGCAAAACCGAATTGGAACAGTCACACACCTTGTTTCTGGTTGCGACGCACTAATGGTAGAGGGACTGTATACTGAAAGGCATAATAATGTGGCGAGACTGTTACACTGGAGATTGTACAAACATTATGGTATCAAAGTGGCTGAAAAACACTGGAAACATGAGCCACAAAGAATCATAGAAAATGATGACGTTTATATCACATGAGATCACCCAATACCAACAGTTCAAAAGATAGATGCTAGAAAACTGGATATAGTGGTCCAAGAAAAGAAGACAAAAGTAGCATTGATCTTTGAAATCGCCACACCTAGTGACTACAGTGTCTTGCGTACAGAGAGACACAAAGTCATAAAATACCTTGATCTGCAGGCAGAAACGAAAGCCATGTGGAAGAAAGATACCCAGACAGTTCCAATAGTAGTAGGAGCAACCGGTCTTATAAAAAATAATTTACAATCCTATTTAGATATGTTACCAATTCAAGTAACACCATATGATTTGCAAAGGGAGTCATTAGTGGGCACATTGCGGGTGCTGCGAAGAGCACTTTTGGCCAACATCAAAGAGTGAAACAATATTAATTTCATGAAGTTTAATCATACTTTGACTTAGGAATGGGGTCCATTCCCGTCATGGTGTTAGAAACCCAAAAGACTTGGAGAAATTAAAAATGCCAGAGATATAGCATGCATGCAATTGACTACATAATGGCATGCGAATAAGTGTGAACATGCTAATGAGAACTATCTTATTTGCAAGTGACAAAATCAAACATGAAGAAGTAATTCAGAAGCTTATTAAATTAGCAAGAAAATCTGCAGCAATCATCTATACAGAACAACAGGATTTTCCTGTGAACTAGAGCTTCACTCATGTTATGATTCTAAGACTAATATAAGCTTTAGCAAAGCAACATGTAATAGTGGCCACCTTTGGAGCCAGTGTCTTCAGTATTATGTATTATGACCCTTTGTGTCACAGACAGGTCCAGCAGTGGCTAACATACCATCACCTCTATGACCAGGACATTGTTATTCATTATTGTATCAACAAAGAAACCTTATGGGAGTTAGTACGCATGTGCCACCCTCATATAGCATCAAGAGGGATGCATGGAATGCATATCCCAGTGGAGGTGAAAGTTTGTACAGCATTAACCATCTTTGCTATGAGGACCTTTTGGCATCCAACAGCTCCTCTTTGTGATGCTGCAGCATGTAGAGGCTCATATTTGGTTTCGATCAATAGCAGAAGAGAAAACTACAACTCTGTAGGCATTCCACAACATATTCGATTTTCATGATGCCCTGGAGGCCACTTACTTCACCCTCATTGCCATCAAGGCTCCATCTACTCTGCATGGCATCAGGTATATCAGCCCAAAGGATTTGCACTCCATCAACTGCTAGATGTTGTGCAATGCCAAGAGTATTATATACAGTAAATATGTGCACCCTCCAGGTAGTTTCCCATGATTCCTGCATCTAACACATGTGTGACCTATACCAACAATTCATGCGGGATAACATTCCATAGAGCATCTAGTTGGTAGGTCACCAATTGCGAGCTACAGATTCCTGGATATGTTGATCCCATTGACGTAAACAGCAGGCCACAAATAATGATGACCACTGCTGTACTCATGTTGCAGGTGATGCAGGATATGCCTTGGGATCATGGCTGATGACCTGCTAGCTGTAACCCCTAGATCATGGCAGAGGTGACTTATTGGACCACACAGTGGCAGGCATGGAACAACACTGAATGTATAGTCAGACTTATGAAGGCTCACTTCTGCTGCTTGGGTACATCTTATGGCACAATGCAGTGTGCACTGGAGACCTGCAGCAGGATTTTCACGGTGACATGAATGTAGTTACAATGTGGGAACATTATAGTAGTGCCTGGCAGACCACTGACAGGAGCAGATGAGGAGTCAGGTGAGGTGCAGGAAGGCATAATGCATAGTGGCTCTGGAAGACAGGTGGTGTCTAGTCAACAATTATGGGTCATGACAAGGACAACACAGGATAACCTGATGCATATATTAACACACCAAGACTATGCAGTGCAGTATATTGACTACTCACACTATGATTCGGACATTACCTTACCCACAAGGTAAAAGGGTTGGGGTGGGCACAGTCATCATCAATTGCACAAATAGGATGGGGCAAAGTGAAACAGACAGCAACATTACCATAGCTAGAAATGTCATAGGAGGTGGGTGTGGTAGTTATGCATATAGATAGTTGGTAGGGGGAGGCTGGGATGACATCCCCCAGTGTTAGGGTGGAGTTTCCATATTGTGAATATTGGCCACCACGTAGCCTTGAAGTATCAGAACTGGAGGTGTTATAGCACTTTGAGAACTTGTAATGGCACCTTGCTATGACTTCCCATGTGGGGGAAGTAGTAGATGGTCAGCATCCATTATCCCATAGACAGCCATGGCTAGGTGATGCACTCAGCAGGCCAGCAGTGGATAAGGATGTTGTGGAACCCACAGTAACTCCAGTCTGGGGTATCCCCACAGTGGAACTAGAAAAATGTTGGTTGCAATCATGACAGTGAGCAAACCTATAGCTGAGGGCAGCAATGACCACAGTTGACAGTGATGTAGCCTCTGGAACAGTGTAAATTCATTAGCATATGTTTGACTTGTGACCATGCACCTTGTGTTCATCCCTTTGAATGGCTGTGATGGGAATTTACTAGTATTGTCATGGATGTAGCAGTAGATGCCAACATGCCCTCCACTGCCCTCAGCAGACATATCTTCTGCAGATGTCTAAGGAGAAGTGACAGGTTTCTGTGGCAGTGGGGTACAGATGATATGAAAGCATCATACACATGTACTAATATATGGTTGTTTTCTCTTTGTCTTTCTTTTTCTGTTCCCTTTCTCTACAGAATCAACATTGGTGCAGGATGTGGTGTGGCAGTGGCCATCTAGGCACACACCAGTCACTGTGCCTGTTGCTGGGTCACCAGCCATTGCAGGCTTGTCTCTCCAGAGAAGGACACAGGTCATTCTATGGAATGTGACCTGGACTTGCTAGTGGCTTTTATGACACTTCCCCTGGACATAGGGCATAATATCCTCCACTGAGAATTACCCTGATAGGTCCTCCTTGGTCACCCCTGACAGTTGTGGTGGTTGTCTAGCAGCTGGATGCCCACACTGTGACTTTGGTGTCTCTTTAAGTGACTGGTATCATTGCATGGCCAGCTGGCCCTGTCCATCAGGCTACCACAAGTGGAGCATGCTCATGACGTTGTCCATATAGGTGACTAATATGTGGGTGAGTCAGGTAGGCCTCCATACTCTATCCCTCATCTTGGTGTTGCCTTTCCTTGTGTTACTCCCAGTACCATGATTTTGTTCCAGTCCCTCCCCATAACCAGTTGTTCACTTTCTGCCTGTCTGTGTCTACCAATTGTTGTTCTCTTTTTGTGCTCATACCTCACCTGTCTGTTTGTGTCTGCGTTTTATGTTCTCTGTGCCTTGCTTCCTCACTACACGCCCCATCCTTCTTACATGTCACCATTATGTGTGCGTTCCTCTACTCCTGGCTGTCCTAATCTCCCTATTTCCTCTTCACTTATACAGTGATCTGAGTTGGCACCTTGCAGTATTATCCCTCCATGGTTTGCTCACAATGCCAGTTCTGCAGCTCCAAGATGTTTTGTTTTGCATGAAGAAGTACACAGCATTGGATATGTTACCACATTCTGCCTCTCACATTGATCATGTGACCACCCATATTATCGCCATTGCAATAGTGTGATGCCTCACATTAATGTAATTTACTATGTAGCCCTTTCCCTAGTATGCTGGCACTGTGCCGGCCATCATACAGATCTAATCAACTTTGGGCAGCACTGTGGTAATCCATCTGTGCAATTTATTGCAGCACTGTGATGGATTTTTCTGAATACCCTTTTTGACATTTATATACTGTTGTCCTTTAGGGCAGAAGATCGTCTGGATGCATAATTTGTGCTGCCTTCCTGCACACAGGCTACAGAGTTCCTTTATCATTGTGTAGTGAAAATCCATGAATCAATAGGCACTCGTTAGCATTGTTTTATCTTATTTCATTTCATTGTATCTCAAGTACATTCTAGTCAAATGAACCTTTTTCTTGATCATACAGCCTATCAAGCATGCGCATAATATTTATGGCACATCAGTTAAGCTAGCAAAGATGTCATACACCAGTCATTCTTGTACAAGCAAAACTGTAATAATCAGATTAAAAAACCTGCCATTTGTAGTTTTCACCAGATCATACTGTTAACATAGGCTAATATCCATCACCTTTACATTAAAACAAAATGATTTTATCATCTTCTTGAGATAAGGTCACTTAAGCAAAACTCTGCATGCCTGCAGTTTCATTTTGAGTTGATTAATTGCATTGGGTGTTGACTAGGATACAGCAGGAGTATGCTGCAGTCCGTCCACATTGATAGTTTAGCTATGACCGTGTGTGTAGTTTCTTTTGCCTTGTAGTATTCAGGTAGCAGAAAACCACGCTGCTCCATTCTTTGCTTGTACTTGATATGCACACTTGTTTTATTATGCTTTTGCCAGCTGTTCCATCAGCATTCTGCAGGCTGAAAGCAAATTGCTCTTTGCTAATAGATGCGCTTGGATGAGATGATGAAAGTAAAAGTGCCGTCCCAGTGATAAACTGCTATAGAAAGAGGACTTACATCAGAGTCAGCATAATACTGCATACTCTCTGCAGTCAGGAACATACATCACAGCCACTCACTGGGAATAAGAAAAGTGTAGATGGGTGAAGTGTTTTATGATTCGCAGCAAATTAGGATGCATGAGTAATGAACCTTAAGTTATACATGCTAGTAGGACAGAATATCTTCTCCTACCATCTACTCCAGAAAAATGTAAACTGCTTAAATCTCCTATTGTAATCTTCTGCCTCATGTTTCCCTGCTGCTCTTTATTGCCATATCTTTTTTATTTTTTCTTCTTTCCCCACTGCAGTATCTGACTCATCTCTTTCCTTCCTCATATAACAATGCCTTCATCTATCTTTGTATCTGTTTCCCTGATGCAGTGTTTGCCTGTCATCTTCTAAGCTTCTGCTACATTTTCCCCCTTACCATCCAAATCACAGAGTTTAAAATGTGTGACTTTGCTTGAATTAAAAAAAAATGTTACTGAATTCAGGAATGGACGGAGAGGATATAAAGCATTTGCTATGCTTGGTAAAAGAAAAAAAGAATATGGTGTTTATTAAATTCAGTCTGCAGCTTATCAAGAAGGGAGAAAAATGAACAGACAAGGTTGTCCAAAAGGTCCTTATCTGCTATCAGATGTTATATTTTTAAAAGATGACTTAGTGATGCATTGGGATAAAGCCCTTAATGAGACCTATTAGAGCCAGGTTCATGGAGTGCTGGAAGAGCTAACAAGGGGAGTTGGGGGCTTACCTACCTTGTGTGTGTGTGTGTGTGTGTGTGTGTGTGCGTGCGTGCGTGCATGCGTGTGTGTGTGTGTGTGTGTGTGTGTGTGTGTGTGTGTGTGTGTGTGTGTGGGGGGGGCATTGTGATTAATGCATCACTGGTGCTCTAGCACATAGGGGTGTGCAGCGTTCTGTATACATTTAGGGGATCTGTGATTGGTACTGCTAAAGTGGTGACAGTGGCATTCACTGCACACACATGAAAGCTTCCATGGCTTACGGGTGGTATTGCAGATGCCCAAAGGATTGCAGGTGTGCACATTAGCTGCCAAGGGGTGGGATTAAGCCTAATAAAAATACTGCTGAGCTCCATCTTATGAATGATGTGGCTACTGGGTGGGGGAGTCAGACAATTCTCTGACCTTTAGATAATTAAGATTTGAGCTTTAAATGAAGGTATCTATGGGCAGGTGGGCAGAAGCTAGACCCTTAGACAACTGGGATGAGTGTATTCCGTTTTTATGTAAAAATATGGAAATTGTGAGATGGGATGGGTTACACTCAACACTCATGCTTGCCAAGTTGATGCGTGTCACCAGTGAACTCTCAAATTGAGCTCTGAATGGCTGAAACTCCTTGTGGAATTAATGGGCTCCAGACTAATAGGAGGGAGACTGATGGCCAGTTTGCTGACAGGAGAAAAAACATACAATTATGTTTCCTGTTTTACAATTTTATACAAAGGTATAAACAATAATGACAGACCATGATTGCATAGTTTGACTTTTGTCTACTTCATGATGTGGTTCCCACTGTAATCTAAACTGAATCCGCTTTGCTGTTTCTATTATCCAGCAAAAAGTTATTTGTCCCATGCCATCTTCAGTTTTATTTTTTTCTGCTAAATCCAGCATGTGTAGAAAGCTGTTTGTTACATTCATCCACAGTTGTCTCAATGAAAAAAATGCCACATCATCACACAAGTCATCCTCACTTTATTTTCAGTTGTGGTCCCTTATGTGTAATTTATTCAAATATGTCATCATTCTGTACTTCATTGAGTCCTTAAGTCATCTGAAAATTTCTCTCATGTCTTTCTTTCTCCTTTTTTTCTTCACGATTATATGTGTTACGTTCTTCTGACCTTTGATAATATGGTTTTTGGTGCATCCATTGTACCATCATGTTTCAGTCTTATTATGTGTCTGCAATGACAGGACCTCCAGTACTGCATTTAATACTCTCAATATTTTCTATAATTACTTGTAGATATTTCTGCTTCTTATAATAACAATTTAACAGGTTGGCATAATGGCTAAGGTGTTTACCTTCCAGACAGAAGGTGCATTTGATTCTCACATGGAGTAAGTAGCTAGGCTTAAAATCACCCACCAGGGCATTTAACCTAGTACTACGAACATTGCCCAAATGCAGACCCTAGTTCCACCTACAAAGACTTTTCAGTTTACCTACTGTATCTAACCTTTTTTGCCATCATCCCCATCTGTTAGTTTTGTTGCCCTGTTGTCTTTCTTGCTGCTTTTCCTGATTTGTATCTCTTTCTCTTGGCTACCTTTTCTGTCCCTTTTTTCTCATTCCAGCTGTTTGTGCTGTTTATGTATTTCTTTTAATTTCTATTTCTGCATTTTGTTACTTTACCTTTTTTTCACATTCCATCTCTCACTCTCTGTCTCATTTTTCCATCAGCCTCTTATTTTATGGTGGATCCTCTTGCATTCCCTTTCTTCTGTTCCTGCTCTCTCTCCTTTCCATATTCTCACCGTTACTTGCTTTTTAGTGTTCCATTCTCTTGGTCTTCCCTTTTTATTGATATTCTTTTCTTGTCTCATCTCTTCTTCTTTCTGTTTGAAGAGCATGACCTTCCTCTTGCTTCTTCTGTCTATGCCCTTCCCTGTCCTTTCTCACCTGAACAGGTGCCTATTCTCTCCTATTTCGTTTTGGGGAATGCCTTCTCCTATCATTTGCCTTCAGTTTTCATTCTGACATTATATCTATGTCTCTCTAATCTTACAACAGCCTCTTTTCTGTTCTCCCCCTTCATCTTTCTGCCCCTGTATTCCCTTTTCCCTTCTATTTTATCATGTTGGTTCTACCTTTATTTTTGTTACCTATTTCTCTCATTCCTGCTTCCTGTCTCCTGCTTCAGACTGTTGATCTTTCTTGTTTTATTTCATGTTTGCTTTTAGTACCCTAGAGTGTTTCTCTGAATGCCTATAAAATCAAATCAAATGTGACTACACACATAAGACAGGAAATTGTGCTGAAATAATGAAATCGTTTCATTTCAAGTTGAGTGGAATCTATGACAATAAATTACTTGAATGATTGAGAATTAGGGGAGGGGTCAGGGGAGTAGAATACAGCCATCCTCTAATGGACTCTAACTTGCTTTGTCTCCTTCCTTCCTACGTCTACTTTAATCTCTTTTTTGACCCCATAGCATCTGCTTTTCTCCCTGTGCCCTACCAATATGCACTCCTTTAAATTATTATTCATTCAAAACAGACAACTAGTTGATTGTGCTGGTGTAGACCATTGTTAAAGTTTTTTCCATGCTGGCATAGGCTAGTTGATTCATTTTATTTGCGTTTAATTTCCTTTGTTATCCTTGATCTCTTATTGTTAATTACCCTTACCTTCTTGAGAAATCACTGTAACAATTCATATCACATGGCATTCCCTGTATTTCCTTATTCTCCTTATACTTTTAATATCATTTGCTTTTTAATAATAAATTCAAACATCCACAAATTATCCTTGTGGGAGTTAGAATATGTGGATCAGTGCCACTTACTCTGTAAGCTATGACTTACTGCTGTCATTACTGAATGTTTTTAGTTGCCTATTTGTCTTATCTTTTGCCATGTTTAAGCTGTTTGTGTAACTAACTGCACAATGTTGTTTTTGTTTTCATATCTTACTGTCCCACCTGTAATTATTGATGAGCTTTTTCTTCATACGGTTGCACTCATTTTCTCATTAGTATTTTTTAGTTATTTGTGCTGCCTATTTATAGTTGATTCTTGCTTATGGATGGCTCACATCTTTATGCGGCATGAAATGTTGACCGGAAACTTTTTTAACCTTTGAAACTTATAAGGTTTTATTAGTTTGTGGCTATATTTTACTCTGTTGTGTCATTTGCAGTTGTATGACTAATGTTGTAACTATCTTTTCTTCTGTCA
Source organism: Protopterus annectens (assembly GCF_019279795.1). Classification (NCBI taxonomy): domain Eukaryota; kingdom Metazoa; phylum Chordata; order Ceratodontiformes; family Protopteridae; genus Protopterus; species Protopterus annectens. Next base: position 501,121,963 of record NC_056738.1, read on the forward strand.
AGCTTTCAGGGGGGTTCAGACATATGATCTGCCATTTATGAGAGAAGCATAGATCCTTTCTGGGACATACGACTGCATTAACATGACTCAAGTACAGAATCTCACTAATGACAGTCCAATACATCTGAGTAACTCAGGGAAATGTACAGTACTGAGCACACTCAGCATATTTTGCATTTCTAAACTGCACAGCAAGTTGAGCGTGTTCAGTATTCTTCATGCTCCTTTGGTTTGGGCTGTAGAGTGCTATGAAGGGAGCAATAGGACACACAGAACAGTAGGCAGTGCTCCCTGCATAATATTTTGTGTTTATGTCATGTGGGGGGTAGGGGTGATTCATTATGAACATGCATCACAGGGTGTGATTGTGTGTTATGAACTTTGCATCTTGGGATATCAGGAATATTGGCAGCATACACAGTGATGGTTGTCATACCATGCATTATGGACTTATAATCATGTATTCACACTCAGAGACAGTCAGACAGACATACATGCACACACTGGTTATTAGTTCAGTGAGTGTGTGTGTGTGTACTAGTTTGTGTGTGTGTGTGTGTGTGTGTGTGTGTGTGTGTGTGTGCTTGCATGTACAGCATGTGTTTATTCTTAGCCTTTAGAAAATGACAGAACCAGGGCTGTAACACTAAATGCTGCATGCAGATGTGCACAGTATAGCATGATGTGCTGACTGTATTCTGTTGTGCTATTAGTGAATATTACAGTCTTATTACTGGAGCACAGTCTGCTCCTTCTGTGCTCTGAGGATGTTAAAGACACTTGTGATGGCTTCATTACAACGGGACAGTAATAAAAAGTAACTCAATCCTCACCACTGATACTGGTGAGAGACGGTCACTAAAAACAGGAATGAATTTATACAGTATTTTCAGATGCAGCTCTCTGCATCAAGAACATTTTCCCCCAAGAGCACAAATGGAACATGCAACACGCTCCAGACCTGGGACTGGAGTTCCTGTCTCTCCAGATCCCAAACAAGACTCACTTTGGAATGCTGTGTCTCAGTTCCAAGTAGCTGACACACCCACACCTGGGTATTTGATTTTCACACACACACACACACACATACACACACACACACACACACACACACACACACACACACACACACACACACACACACACACACACACACACTCCTGGGAAAGGCTGGTACAGATTTACTAGCTGTACCCCTTCTGCCCAGACTATAAGGTAACAACGCTACCACCAGTCAACCACTCTAAGTCTCTTACAAGAGTATCCAATTATACTGAGTAAAATCAATACTAATGTAAATGGTAGACTGTAACCAAAAACATGAAACCAAGTGGATAAAAAGTGCCCATGAAACAGAACTAGGAACCAATATAAAAAGAACTTCAGGAAGGAGAACCAGGATCCACCACTCCAACACTCCAACTCAAAGAGCACTTTAATAGTAAATCTAACAGTTAAAAACACACAAGAGTGTAACCAAAGCAGCAAGGCTTTTCTGAGTGGCTAAAGCATCACTAAAATAAGAAAAAGTATTTTCAAATTGTTAAAAGTATTCTCTAAAAGACCAACCACAAGGAAAGGTATAAATATATTTAATAACAAATAAAATAGAAAACACAAGAATACTAAATATCTAAGTACAGTAAACACAAGAGTTTCAATCACAGGAGAAATAAAAATAACAGCTGGACAGATTCAAACATATGCAGAAAAACACTACTTTAAGTTCACTGTATTAACTTACTGTCTAAAGAACAACTATTCACTAGCTAACTTAACTAATACAGCAAAGCTGGATTGGATGCTAAGATGCTTACTTCCACCAGGCAAGGTAATGAGCTTCAAACTGATTGAACTGAACTTATTGTGATAATTGACATAAATTCTTTATATCAGGTTCGAAAGAAAAACAAACTGTTGTGAGAGTTTCAGCCTTTCATTGCTGGTTAGAATGACATCACATTTGATCACCTGACTCTGGTACAATACACACTCAGAGCATTGCTAAGAGGTGTTGCAGTATCTGAAAGATATAGAACAATTTCAAAAACTTCTACTCTTCCCTTCCAGAATTTTTTGTTTAAACATAAACATTTAATCAGTTATAATAACATGGTTGATACATTTTTAACACAAACATCTGTACAAGACAGTTTGACAGTCAAATGATACACAATTATTTGCAAAACTCCTGTTAACTATACTGGCATATGTTACACATGCACTCCCCTAGTCTCCCTGGCATATGTGGCAATACCTCACATCATCACAACACTCATGCAAGGTACAGGGTAGTAAAGAAAAACTGCCATCAGTCTAATGCTGCAATCATACATGCATGCATATTGTATATGATCCAAGATGGCTTCTGCTTCCTTGAATGGGCCTGCATACTAGCATGCATTTTTATCTTATTTTCAAGGGGAAAACTGTGATCATAAACACTGTTGACCTGCATCCATATAGTCCAATGGACAGCTAAAGTGGGTATAGCAGTTATAAAGAGAGATCTAGTTGCTAAGCTTGCCTGTGTGTATATGTGTGTGTGTGTGTGTGTGTGTGTGTGTGTGTGTGTGTATGCACATGCATGTATGAGTGTGTATGTATATATGAGTGTGTTGCAACATACACTATATTACTGTGATTAGTGTAGCAGGGCCTTTGCAGTTTTTATATTTTGATGGTTACAGTTATATGATGTTGTACAGCATTGTCCTGTGCTTTCAGACCATCACTTCAGCAACTTGATCGTGTTTATATAACTCCATGAGTTAGATACATATATAGGTAACCTATTATCAAATCTCAGTGTACTGCTGTTACCCAGATTAATGTCATACTGATGATGCATGTAAATTATTTTCTGCCTTGCACAATTACACCACTTTGGTGGGTAATTGCTACATCTTGAGTGTAATGCAATCAGCTATGAAGAATGCCATAACTGAGGGACAATTGTAATTAGCATCTCACAAGTAAGGTGACTGCCATATTAGACTGGAGGAGCAATTTTAAATTTGATTCCAACCCAGCTGGGTGTAATTTCACTATTGGGTGCAGTAGGTCACTTTAAAAAATACACAGAAACTGTAAACTTGCATATGAGTTATTTAAACAACTATGCCTCCCTAGACAAATTGTTTTCTCACACAGCTTCCTGGTTTATTATTTAATTGGAAATGTTCTTGCAGGAGGTAGCATATCTCAAAAGAAACTCTTTATACTATTTATTTTAACAGCCAGACTATTCCTACTTGTTTAAAAATGATAAAAGTAATAACCCACTCCAAAACAATAACAGTTTTGCTCACCAAGGATATCCATGGCAAATTATCATGAAGGTGTTCTCAACAGATTATATTACTTTCCTGTCAGCTAAAGATTCTGCAAATATTTAAGTAAGTCCAGTTCCATTTCTAAGGGCAACTATTACAAATACAACCTTATTTATTGTTAGCTATAAATATTTGTCATAATAAAATCATGGCTAACTGAGTTTCAGCAGCATAGCAAAGAGTTGGGAGGATGTGATTCATCATTCATCAATGTTTTTTTTTTTTGCTCTTCAATGGAAGAGCTAGATGGAATGGGCAAATGAGCATAGGTATTTTTTTGTGCTGATTGAGCCAGCTACACCTCTGCTGAGCTTAACTGCACCTTTGCTTTTTCATCCTCTTTTAAATGAGGATACTGCAGACTGACCTCACAACAGTCTGATTGTGGATGGTCTGCTAATAACCCCAGCTCAGTGGACTGGTATTTCTCAGATTACCCCTATGCATAATCTGCAAGCTCAATAGGGCTATTAGACTTCTGAAGCTCAGTACTGTTAGCAGCCCCACTTCATAACTACCTTCCATCTTTTCTCCACACCGTTCACAGGCTCTACTCCACTACTAGTGTCTTCCTGTCTCTCCCCCCAAATTATCTTCAACAGCACCATTAAAAGCCTCAGGTGCTCTTCTTTAGATGTTACTTCCAGTAAAACTCTGTCCTACTTTGCTCTTCTACACTCCTGTGTGATCAGGGATGGAACTCCTATCACTGATTGTTTTTGTAAAACACTAGGATGCTGAAATCCCTGCTTTGCTCCCAACCCTTCCCCTATTCCCATTCATCCCATATAATTTCCTTTTTAAGTAACCAGTCTCACTTCCTGTCAACTAGACAATTCCTGCTACTTCCTTTCTCTGTAGCTATCTAACCAAATTTCCTATTAACCTCCATTTGTCACCCCCATACACCTACTGTCACCCTTATACAACTTACTATATAATAGTACTGAATCCATTTCCTACTAACTATACAAACCATGCTACCTCTACTGGACAACTAAGCTTCATACCCTTACATTACATAATCTAGCCACCCTCATTAACTGTCTCTGTAACTACCTCTTTAAACCCACTTTGTTAATCAGCCAGTATTATCACATTTCCATCAGCTTTAATCTCCATCAAAACTAGCATCTGCTGTAACTTGTAATACTATCACCCGTTTAAACTATTTGATTTGACTGGCAATAAAAACTCCACAGTTATTCTTCAAGCTAGGATTCTATACTTTTTCTGCTTCTCACTAATACTATCTAATAAGTTCATAGGTGTTTACTAGGCTAATGATCACAAGGGCCTTTTTAAGCCTAGCCATGCATGCCAAATCTCTTACAAGTTCTGCTGCCCTTGATAAGTGTAAGCATGGGCCTGGGAGATGAACCATTTGCAGGCTAACTGTGTCCTTTAGAGACATATCAGGTGCCAAACCAGGGATGAATTTCCAGTCTCCCATCTAATTGTCCAAGTTGCACTTGAATTGGGTTAGGGAGGAACTCTGCTTCACATGAATGGGGAGCCTGTTCCATAGACAGGGTAGTCTCTGGGATACATACCTATCTCTCTAGTAGGTCCTATTTATATCACAGGCAAGGTTTAAGTCTTTAGAATGGGTAATTCTGGTGCTGTTTGTTTTGTGGATATGCAGGAGGCCCATCAGAGTGGGGTCTGACAATACCCTGTATGCCAGGCATAGATCTCCCCTCAAAAGCCTGTAGGAGACAGAATACAGGGATAGGGCTTTGAGGCAGTCTGCATAGGACATATTACTTACGCCCTGTATTCTTTTAGTGAGGAACCTCTGTGGACATTCAAATTATTGGATATGCCTGGTTAGGTACATACCAAAGGGGGCATTGTACTCAATGATAGGTCTGATGAATGCCAAATACAGTGGAACAATGACTTCCTTGGACGTAGATGCCATACATTTGTTTATACGTTGCGCAGCATAGAATGATTTCCTCAGTACTGTAGACACGTGATGATCAAAGGCTAGATTACTATCTGTGTCCCTAAGTCCCTGACTACTGGGTCAACTCTAAGGGGTGCGTTGTCAGTTTTATAGTTACTAGGGATGGATGACTTCCCAAAGGATACTATTATGCATTTCTTGGCATTTAGTTTTAGTCCATGGCTCTGACACCAGTTGTTTGTCTGTGTCAGCCCCTCCTGGAGAACATTTGTGTCAGTATGAGATTCAATGACAGCTTCTAATTTGCAATCATCTGCAAATTTAGTCAGCCAGAGACCACTGACATTAGCCTTTACTTTGGAGAAGTAAATGCCAAAAAGGAGCGGTCCAAGGACTGATCCCTGAGGGACTCCAGTTGTGATTGGCCTCTTTGTAGAGGTGGACTCCCTAATTCTAACTTCCTGGGTCCTGCAGTGAGCTAGTTGGCTATCCACCGGGTGACATATGGGTTTGTACCTAACCTTTTGAGTTTGTCAACAATGCCCAAGTGGGGTATTGTGTCAAATGCCTTGGCCTTGTCAAGGTAGGCAGTGTGAACGATTTTGTCCTCATCCATTGCTTTAGTGACCTTCTCAAAGAAGTTCACCAGGTTGAGTTGGCATGATCTGCCCTTTGTGAAACCAAACTGGGTTAGGTCCAGTGTCTGGAGATTTACTATATCTCTATTGATCATCTCCATGATAATCAGTGCAGATATAGTACATTTTCCCTTTCAACCCATTCTAGTTCTAGATTAGCACTAGTCCAGTCCATATTAAGAGCTGATCTACCCCCTTTCAAACGTATCCTTATTTGGAAGCTTAGCACTAATACCCCTTCCTGGTAACAGAGTAATAAAATACTTAACCCCATACCATTCATAGTACTCACTTGCATACTGCATTCTTGTCACCCTTACTCTGTGCACTGTATTCCTTCCTATATATATGGCAGACAGTCTGCCAACCCACCAACATAAAATACACACAGCTAGACCATCTCTCAAATATTGAATATCTCACCCTCAGAGCTTTATAGAATGGTTTCACCCCATGTAACATACACAAATAAAATGAAATTTCTAGTACAAATAATACTGAAAATCAAACATAGCAACACAAAGTATCATAAAGCTCTTCAGCAAATGTTACTATGTATTTCTCAAACTAGAAAGATCAGGAGATATTCACAAGAATCCTGGACCCTAAAGCCACCCACAATTTTCATCTAATGAACCCCCCCACCAGAAATAAAGACCTAACAACTGGCTTACTTAATATTGTCTACATTAACAACAACTGGGCAGCCCTGGAACTGTGGCTTGTAGGAGAAGAACCTCATATATTAGCAGGAAATCAAACTTGGCTAAAGGCAGGCTTCAGCCCTTTTCTATTTATACAAGCTAACTACAATATTTACAACAATATATATCCAGGGGGCAGAATCGATAGTGTTTTATCTCTACTAATTTGAAAGAGTAATCCAGAGATACTATTAGCACAACAAAAGCTAACACTTATAATGATAAAACTGCAAGCTGGGCCATCTGGGTGTACAGTGCCGTGCAAACAGGATTATACACTCACCTTCACATATCAGCAGTTTATATCCCAAGTCTTTCATTAGCTTCACATCTACAAACAGTTCTTAATGAAATATTCCCCAGTGGTGTACCAAAGAACACAGCCATAACTGGGGAGTTCACTATTCATGTCTCAGGCCTGCTAGCAAAGCAATTAAACCATTGCTTCCTAAAAGAGTATAGCTGTTAGGAAAGCAGAGTCCCTGTGTATCCAGTAAGAGTTGTTGTGTCTTTCGGCTTTTCCCGGTTAGGGGTCGACACAGCGGAACTCCGGTCCGCTAATGATTGGAAGTAGATTTTTACGTGCCGAGTTGCTGGCCCTGACGCACAACCTTCAATGAAGGTACGCCCATTCACGCATGTCTCCACACAGAAGACTCTCAAGCTGAGAATCGAACAGGACAACGTCTTACTGTGAGGTGACAACGCTACCGCAGCACCACCACCGCAGTTCTACTTGGCAATACATGAAACTTCCCTGTACTACTGAAACAAGTGGACTTATCACTGTTTTCAAAGCCTAATTTTTGAAGTTCTAGTAAAGGCATGTACATGAAACTAAGACATCTGCTAGTTGACATGATTTGCTAAGCATGACAGTGAAATGGTCATCATGGGATGTCTAAAGCTGGAGTTATTAATGAGCATCTACAAAAAATTATATAACAAAATGGACATATTTCCATGTTTACATCAATAAAAAATAAAAAAACAAAAACATAAAAAACAGAGAAACTAGTGGTCTTAAAACTTTGTTGATGAGCTGAGTCACAATAATTTCCAAAAATCATAAAACTCAGGCAGTGTTCCAAAACAACAAGTCTTTACTATCACGGACAAGCGATCCTCAGTAACATAAAATCAGAAATATTTTAACAGTGTTAAACCTATCAGATTTTATATACTTAAAAATAGGTGTGGAAAATATACGTATTTAATTTTAAACTAACCTTTGGCTAACTAATGCAATAAAGCCTTCATCAAGTCTGTAACAAGAACTAAAATCAAGAAAAAACACATAGCTATCTAACCATAAACGTAATCAAACTAGAACACTATAAATATAAAAATATGTCTATCTAAAGTTCTTGCCATAGACCTGATGAAGGCTTTATTGCATTAGCCGAAAGTGATTTTAGTTAAAAGTCCTTTTATGTATATCTTTTTATGTATATGCTATGCTTTTCTTAATACTAATACTACTTAATCTGATACTATTAATCCCTTGACTAAGAACATAGCAAGACCCTTTTACCTATCGCTCTTCTTACAGTGTTCTTTCCTATCCTTTCCTGTCTCACCTCACTTACTCCTACCCTTGTCCACTATTACCTTTTTTCTGGTTTAGATTCTTAATTCTCCTTAGCTACACTTACCTCTCTACTGTAGTCTTTACAGCTACAGATTGTTTTTCTCACTGTGATTGTCCATCCTTTGGCTCTACCCACTCCGTTCGCCCTGCGGGCTCACTCAGCTCCCCTACCCTACCCCCAAATCCCACCCACCCCCAGTGGTCCTACACTTATTCCTCCTCCTACTAATCCCTCCCACTTCACCAACCAATCCTCTTACTCCTCTTCCCCACCCTTTCCTCCACTCCACCTGACTATCTTTGCCACACCCCCTACCTAACAAATATTACCTTATACTCTTCTACTTCTCTTTCATCCCCAGCTAACAATGCCCTTCCCCCTTGCTTCAATCCTCACCTCCTTCTACTACATCTTTACCATGCAACCTCTTATACTCATCTTTACTTACTCTCTTCCCCTACTCCACCTCACAACTTCTTTACATCCCACTATCACAATATCGCAGCCTCCCTAGTTCCCTCCCAGCCTATCCTCCTCCTAAAAATAAAATTGTTCCCAAACTGAACTAATGACTTTAAACTCAAACTAAAACTCTGCCAAACTCCTTTACCCAAAATCAAAACACAACAAACGTATTCCCCTCACCTCTTTCCTTCACTTAGCCGGCGATATCCACCCCAATCCTGGTCCCAACTCCTCTCAAACATATCTCCACAGCTCCAACAACAAATCCCCTAATAAAAATCTCAAATTCCTCACCATCAACGCCCAAAGCCTACTAAATAAAATAGCCCTCTTTCATGCCTGGCTCAATCACAACCAAACAGATATATTAGCCATCTCTGAAACCTGGCTAAAACCTCATATAAATGATTCTGAATTCCTTCCACCCAGATTTCACTCTCTCCGATCTGACCGCCCAAGTAAAAGAGGTGGTGGTGTAGCTTTAGTCTACTCCAACTACTTATCCATCACCCCATATCCCAACCATATCCCTTCTTTCTCTAATGCTGAACTTGTTATTGGCTTATTAAAACTAAACATCCATAAAAGCATCTGTATCATCTCCCTCTACATTCCTCCTGGCAATAACACTAACACCCTAGAAGAAATTCTCTCCTGGACCTCCTCCAATATTAAACTAGAAATCTACATCCTAGGAAACGTAAATATTGACTGGGGAAAAATCAATAACCCCAAATCCCACGTCAACAATTAACCTATACACCTTTACTCAACTTACCACCTTCATTACTAGACCTAATAAAACCTACACCCCTGGCTCCATACTTGACTGGATCCTAGTAACTCTTCCTAACAAAATCATAACTTCAGGAGTCATTCCCGACTCTCTAGGAGACCACCTCCCTGCCTTCACCATTCAAGCTACTCCCTCGTCCTCTCACTTCCATCAATACATTCCTACTCGCAACCTTACTAACTTTAACCCCATTACTTTCACTGATTCTCTCAAGCTAACCAACTGGAACCCCCTAAAAAATTCTTCCTCTAGACAAAGCCATTGGCTACTTTAATTCAACATTCCTAACAATCCTTAACTCCCTGGCCCCAATAAGAAATAAAAGAATTAAAACTAAAACCTCTTGTTGGCTCACCAAAGACACAAAAACACCATGCTACAAAGAGATAAAACCTGGAAAATCTACCTCCACAATAACCAACCTGATACATTACTAAAATATAAACAGTTGAGAAACCTAGCCAAAAAACAATTCATTAGAGACAAAAAGTCATACTACTTAAAACTACAAGAAAATCATGCTAATAATGGCGCAGTGGTGCAGCGGTTAACATTGTCGCCTCACAGCAAGAGGTTCACCGGTTCGATTCTCGGCTGGGGTGCCTTCTGTGTGGAGTTTGCATGTTCTCCCTGTGTTCGCGTGGGTTTCCTATGGGTACTCCGGTTTCCTCCCACATTCCAAAGACATGCATCTGGAGCATTTCTCCCCGGGCCTTTGCTGAAAACAGGCTCTGTGGAACCTAGTCGGACTTTCCCAGTAAACAAATGATAAATAAAATAAAATAATCCTAAGCAATTCTGGAACTCTATTAATTCCCTCTTAAGGCCTGGAACAAAAAACAACCCCTGTCCTGAAACTAGCAAATCTGACTCAGAAATTGCCACACTATTCAATACCTTCTTCACCTCCTCCATAGCTGAGCTTACTAAGACTTCTACCTACAATAACCCTCCTCCCCTCCCTGACCAATCCTCCTCTCTCTCCCCTCACCATCCTAATTTTGAACTTAAACCTGTCTCCACCAACCTAATAAAGAAACTCCTCTACAAACTAAAGCCTTGCTCTAATGCCCCTGATAGCATTCCATCCCCCTTCTTAAAAATAGCCTCAGATGCTATTGCTCTGCCTATCAGTATCCTGATCAATAGATCTATACTCAAATCTTACGTTCCCAAACTTTGGTGAACTGCATATATCTTCCCACTCCACAAGGGTGGCAAAAATAACAATGTCTCCAACTTCCACCCTATAGCCATCCTCTCCCCTATCTCCAAAATTCTTGAAAAATGCATCCATCTACAGCTCTTACCATTCCTTACCAAATACCAACTACTTTCCCCCACCCAAAATGGCTTCCACCCAGGACATAGCACTAACTCTGCCCTTCTCTCCTTCTTACATACTGTCAATTCAGCCCGTGACTCTGGTCATTTAATTTCTTCCATCCTGCTGGACCTATCTAAAGCTTTTGATACAATCTCCCATACCCACCTCCTACATCATCTCTCTAACCTTAACCTTTCCCAAGAAACCCTTTCTTGGTTCTCCAGCTATCTTTCAAATAGATCCCAAGCAGTGAAATGGGGCCACGCCACTTCCTCTTTCCTCCCTACTCCCACTGGAGTACCCCAAGGTTCCATACTAGGCCCTTTGCTATTCAACATCTTTATTAATGACTTCCATAAAGCCATTCCCAACTCCAAAATTGTCCAATATGCCGACGATTCCACTTTGATTTGCAGCGCCACTAACCTAGCTGAGCTCCAATCTCTGACTCAAAATGCCTTCTCTACCACTGAAAACCGGATGCTCCTAAACCACCTATCTCTTAACGCCAAAAAAAACAAGATCCTTCTATTCTCCCCTTCCAAAACTTCCCCTCTAGATGAAAACTCCCTTCATATCACCAGCCTTAACAACTCACAAATAGAGATCGTACACTCTGCCAAACTTCTCGGTGTTATTATAGACAATCAGCTAAAATTTAGCTCCCATATTCAGCAGAATATCAAAAAAACACACATAAAACTTGGCCTACTTTACAGAAACAACCACTTCCTCTCTCCTTCCTCTAGTCTAACTCTTGCCTCTACCTATCTTCTTCCCTCTCTCATGTATGGCTCTCCCCAGTTCACTAACTTATCTTCCACACTTACCTCCACACTAGAGATATGCTACAACAAAATTGCTAGATTTGCCACCAGTGCCAAATCCTCCTCTCACCATTGCAATTCCCTTCACTCCCTAAACTGGCTTGAACTCCCCAACCTTCTCGACTTTCATCAATTAACCACAGTCCCCAAATTATTATTCCAACCCTCAAACTGCCCCACACTATCCAACATACTGCAACCATATTCCCCTCCTAGACCTCTCAGATCTTCTCACCAAAACCTGCTTACCAGTCATAAACCTAAGTGCCCAGCAGGCCAGCTTCTCATATCCTTTACCCTAGCAAAAAAATGGAACGCTCTGCCCTCCTTTCTACGGTCCTGCAATAACCTCAATAACTTCAAATCTCAACTTCATTCTTACTTCTTCCTAAACAGGAAATGTAACTGCACTCTTCCATCCTTGCCTCTCAAACCCTCCTCTCCCTTCACTCCTGGCTAACCTCTCCCCTTCCTTACCCCACTCTCAATCACTTATTTGTTTCTCATGACTAATTATTACTTCCAACTATTTCACTGTATACTCATTTTTCTCCTAAACTTAATTGTAAATGTATTGACTGTTTACTGCTTTGGAGATTGAACCATATTGTTTGTATTTTTATGTATTTTTTTTCACTATGCATTTTTTACTATGATTGACAAACATGTATCTAATAAACTTTCTGTGGAGCTTTTCTCCCCGGGCCTCCACTAAAAATGGGCTCCCCAGCCCAGTGGACCTCCCCGGTAATCAAACTGAATAAATAAATAAATAAATAAATAAATAAATAATACCTGATCTTGGAATGTGGGTTGCAAATAGATAGGTAGTATTTCCCTTAACTAGGACTTAGTCTGATCTAATCAGTAGTGTGGGGGTGGGTACTTGCTGTTCTAAAATGCACTTTTACAGCCCTGTTTATATTGTTTGCCACGGATAGACTGGTTTAAAATTAAACAATACGTATATTTTCCAGACCTACTTCTGAGCTCATCAACAAAGTTTTAAGACTAGTTTGTCTGTTTTTTTTTTATTTTTTCAACACTCATGGTGGTGAGGCTGGAACTAAACAGATTCCTGCGCTTGTTCATTTTTTTCATGTTAACATTAGTAGCACAAAAATAGAGTGTGATAACATTTATCAGGTATAGTAAGTCTAATGAAATGTTTTCAGTTGAGGATTTTGAAGAAAAGCTCTCAGGAAGCAAATGGTTTCCATGTTTAGAAGTTTTCAGGAAGTAAAGGTGTTGATTAGCCTCCTGCTGTTCAGAATTACATGAGTAAAATAAAACCTTTCATACATACCTTCAGTTTAGAACAACTAGTAAATGATGCAACTAGGTTCAATCCAAATATGAGCAATGACTCAATTCTGGACATAATGTTAACAAATATAAAACAGGTGCCTGGCAATCAGCATTCTTCCTCAGTGCTTTCCTGTTCATCATTCAGGGCATTGAGATTTCCTCCTCAAGTTGTAATTGGCACAGTCATTACCAAATTTAGGCAAGACACCTTAGATGTCATATTGAGGACCATGGACTGGTCAACCACCTACAACCAAAGTGACCCTAAAAAGTGTGTGACTATTTTCCTGCTATGCTTTCCGAATTTCAGGATACCCTATTACTCTCCTGAAACAAAGATCTAATAAAACAAGTTACACATGGCATGGAAACAGGGGTAACAAAATCTTTCTGCAACTTTAGAGCACAAAACATACCCAGATCTTAAAACAAACAAATAAACAAACAAACAAAAAAGAAACAAACAGAATTGCCATCAATAGCGAAGGTCACCTTCCTTAAAATGGGCAGGAAGCCTCTTCTTTCTCCCAAAATATTTCTAGAAGACATTAAAATAGTTAACCTGTCGTATCATAGATACAACTATCATAGACATAACTTCATCAACAAAGATAGTGTCAACCTCCTAAGAAATGATAGCGAGGTTGGTATAATGGTTATGGCATTTACCTTACAGACACAAGATTCAGGATTTAATTCACACATGGGGTAACTGGCTAAGCTTAAATTGGCCCACAACAGCAGTTAGCCTAGTACTAATCTATGATCCTAAGACATGATACAAATGCTGCAGAATAATTTTCACAACAAACACCTCCCTTACAATTCAACCCTACTATACCATCACAGCTTTTTCTCTGGGTTCTACCCCACATTTTATTTTAAAGAGATTGTCTGTCAAGGAAACTAAAACTCTACTAAGTTAGAGCCCAGATCTGAAGCAAAATGCAATACCTTGCATCCAGCTTTTCTGAAAATGGCTGCTTCACACAACATTAAATCCCTCTCACAGAACTATGGTTATCATGTACACGGTTACCACTAAAACATATTCTAACATGAATGATGTACTCCTAACAGCAGGGTATTGAAATGACTAGAGCATACAATACAGCTAGCCTCTGACAACTTAACTTTCATGCTAATGCAGTAATGTGGTTCAAACACTACTTCAGAAATAGGCCATATCAGGTTTATAGTGATTAGTTTTCCTCAGAAACAGGTTACACAGCATGGAGGTTCTACAAGAATCATCACTGGCCCTCTATTCTTTTCTTTCTTTCTTCATAAAGGATTTATATATCAATCTTCCACAGCTTAACATAACGTTGTATGCAGATGACCACCTCCATCTTGATTCCAGCTGAACTTTTTCTCAATTGTAGCAGTAATTGTAAAAACAGCTTTACACCCCAATCAGACACAGGAAAAATAGACTAATAATCAACCCCAACAAGTCAGTGTCATGCTGTCTGCTACTCTCCAAAATCATATCTTCCTCACTTTATCAGAAAGATAACTCAAATGCTTCAATATCTAATGGATCCTAACAAAAATACCTGGGTGTTGATTTTGATCTCTATTCTCCTCAAAGCACTCAGACACAATGATAAGAAAGTGATAGCACAATTCCTATCACCAAAAACAAGAACCATAGCTAGAAATGTTTTAATTCCCAAAGTAGAATGTGCTGTCTTCCTTTTATCATTTCTTTACAGCATGAATTCCCATTAACCATAACTAGCCAAGAACAAAATATGGTGCTTCCTGCTGCTAGCTGACAGCCGTATACATCACTGTAAACTACTAAAATGCTTCCAGTGGCTGCCAGTTCAGAGTAGACCATAATTTTACTCATCACATAAATCTATAAAATTAAAATTCTCAGCCAATGTTCTCCCTTAAAGAATGTTCTGCCAATGAATGGACAAATAAACTCCTTCGGGTAACATATGTTACCATCGCCCTTTATTTCATCTAGGTTCAGCTCAGCAATAGGAAATTAAACTTAGCCCAACCACCTGGAATTCTCTACCTTCAAACATCACATCAGAACAAATACTGGAAGGATTCAAAACAAAGCTAAAAGAACATCGTTAGAAGGAGGTTATCACTACTTGATTTCAGTATAAAGGTCAGTATAATGTATAACTACTTCAGTACCCAACATGAGCTTGTTTAAGTCCCATTTTGATGACTTACTGATTTCTAATGTAGCTTGACAATATTATTTCCAATTAACTGTCCTCTCTATATGTTGTTACTTAATTATAGGTTCATTAGTTCATAGGCTTTTACTAAGCATACTGCAAAAGGAGACCATTGAGAAGCTCCCCCACATCATCATCACATACTGCAGGAGACTAAAAATGCCCTCCATTAAGTAAACTTTCAACACACAACTCCACTGAAAATGTTGTGATCCTCCATCCAGTCATAAGCTGGTTTGAAAGGTTTTCTAGGGAAGTACTTTGCTTGATACATAAAGACAGCCTTTTCCAGAAACAAGTTAGATGTTGAGTTAGGAATCTGTCATGCCACCTGGCATTGCTGTTACAGTAGTACAGGTTTAGTTCTCTTACATGGGTGTTTGCTTTACCACTGGTTCAATTTAGGTAAAAGAGTTTGAAGAGTGATGGGTCATTCATAGGTTGGAAGGCTAAGCATACATCACTTCTCAAGAGTCTGTATGAAACTGAGTAGGAAACAGGGATTCGATCAGAGTAACTGAAGGTACTGAGAACTGACATCTTTTTGGAGAGGAAAGAATGAGGTCTCTCGAGTTAGTTTGGTTACTTAGTGAAGTACATGCCAAACGGTGCATTATATTCAATAATGGGCCTAACAAGACATGAGTAAAGTGTGACTATCATTTCTTTGCACTTTGATGAGATATCACAAAGAATATATTGGGCAAGGTACAAGAATTTCCTAATCACCACACAGATATGGTCAGTAGCGTGGCTAGGGTGGGGCGAGAGGGGCAACTGCCCAGGGTGTAAAGTGCTGGGTGTATGATCAGCAGATCCTGATCTCTGTTTAATATAATACTAGCTTTTAAAAGCTAGTATTGCATTTGCAGTCAAACCTGAGCACTGTTTCACTCCATTGGTGGTCCAAACTGTAGCATCTGCTTGCTATTGTAGCAAGCAGTTTGTTACAGCTTTTTTAAACTAAAACCTGACAGCTGCATGCAGACAGGGTGCAAACTGTAGCAACTGTTTGTTTGTAGCAAGCAATTTGCTGCAGTTAAAAAGAAGAAAAATATATATATATATATATATATATATATATATATATATATATATATATATATTTTATTTTTTTTTTAATAAAAACCGGAGTACCATAATGCTCCCTACAGGCAAGATATAAACTGTAGCAACTGTTTGCTGCATTTGTAGCAAGCAGTTTGCTACAGTTTAAAAAGAAGATTTTTTTTTTGTTGTTGTTTTTGTTTTAAATTAAAACATGAGTGATGTAGCACTCTGTGCAGTCAGGGTATAAACTGTTGTAAACAGTTTTCAGCAGTTTAAAAGAAGACATTATATTTTTAATAAAATAAGTTGAAATAAGTCAGGAGCAAGGTACAGAAACGGAACCTAAATGGCTGGTGTAGGAGGAAGGGGGGTTGTGTCGTGCATTTGGTCATCTGGTTGGTGCGCCAGTAAAAGGAACATCTATTTCTTTTCTTACTTGAAGAGCTGAGAAAGTGGGGCACTGGTTCACAGTACTGGTTGAACCAGCTATGCTTCTACATATGGTAGTCAAAGGGAGTCTGTCACCAACACACATGCCCAAGTCCCTAATGACTGTTTCACATCTAAGTGGAATGTTATCTATATGGCAAGCATCAGTGATTGCAGTTTCACCAAAGGAAATTACACTGCATTTTATGGTGTTCAGGGTAATCCTATGACTAATACATCAAGGGTTTGCTTGTTCTGTCCCTTGCTGCAGACATTTAGTATTCAACATTGGATTTGATGACCACCCTTAGTTTGCAGTTATCAGCAGACCTGGCTAGCCGTTATCCCTTGATATCAGCTTTTGTGTCAAAAAAATATATTTCAAAGAGAAAGGGACTTGTGACAAAGCCCAGTGGGCCACCGCTGGTGACACTATTTTGTTTAGAGCAAATACCCTCAACATTAACAGTACAGGTTCTTTCAGACAGCCAATTAACAATACAGTAAATTATGTATTGGTAAATTTTGAATTTGGAGAGCATGTGAATAATCCCAGCATGGGAGATAGTGTCCAAGACCTTGGCAATGTCCAGATAAACAATGTGGACTGTATTCCTTTTTTTTTCATGGCCTGAGTAACCCTTTCATGATCTGACTGTTACAAAGATGAACTAGTGGGATTCCAGGGATGTTAGGTTACCTAAACAGTGGAGAGACTTAGGTTAAAGAGTTAATTGGGGGGGGGGGGGGTGCTGAGTGGAACTTTTTGCTTCACAGCAGACATCCAGTGATATTGTCAGGACTCAAGGGAGTAGTGTTTTTAATTTTGGAAAGTCGGAAAAGGACTTGGTCCAAATTGATCTCATGACAGAATGTCAGGGGGGATGGAGTGAAGACAATGTCCCACAAGAATATTTGCAGTGTCCTTTAGGTCAGAGAAGGAGATACTGTTATTGAACCCTGCTGTTTACTTGGTATTGTATACTTGCTGTTTTCTTGTGAATGCTACTGCACGTCTGTTTATCCTGGTTTGGCTTTATTAACTAACTGAGACTTCAGTATAACCATAAATTATGAGCATGTAAATATAAAGTGCAGTTGATGTTTGTTTATAAATACAGAGGACCTACAAGCAGGCATACTCATATCAGCAAGTAAAACACAAAGGAAACAAATGTATAAAAAGTGATCACATTCATTTCAAAATATTATATATTGGCAGGCCAGGTATTATGAATACATAGTTGGCATTTGCTTATATTTTGAAGACTGCTTAGATTTTCTTTTTATTACTGTATTTATATTAAGCATTACCTCTACAGCAGTTGTTTTCATATGTTCAACTATTTGCTTTCTAAATGCGGGAAAATTAATGCTGTTGTCAGTCACGGCCAGAGCATTATTCTGATAGTCCGGTACACAGCCATGCTGTTCTAGCTGATGTCCTATTGAAAGTATGAAATCCATAACTGTGAGTCCCACAGTTGGGAAAAATATGATTTGCACTCAGAGCGAATATCAAAACAATGACCTTGAGCTGCCACAGCATTATTTTTTTTGGGGGGGGGGGTTGTCCCTGATATGAAGTTGATGTGCTACTTGTCTATATACTAACTTAGAGATGTTGCACCTTGGAATAAGATGACTACATTGAAGTACACCAACAATGGACTTTCTCTGAACTCTACATTTTATCTCTTAATTCAAAAGTCATAAATGTGCTCTTTGAAATGTCAGAATGGATTCTTTTCTAGTACTTCAAAATTCCGTGTTAGTGAGTCATGCCTTACTATTGTATGTGAATGATTCAATGCAATAGCTTCTGTGCAACAGTGCAAAACCCCATTGCATTACCGATGAGCTTTGTGAAGCTCATTCACTATCCCTTTTTTCATAATGAACATTTAAAAGTCAGTGCACCCATCTGAAATTCTAGGGAACAGATCAGTTGGACTATGTATATAAACTGTTTTATTGTAAAAATAAAGTACTGAATGTAATAAAAGTGCTGACTCACAAAAGGTATGATTCATGTGTTGGAATACTGCATTAGTCATATATTTTTCTATATACTTCTTAGTAATTCAAGGAGAAAAACAATCATTTTGCATAGCAAACCTAATCAATGGAATAAGTGACAAATCATTTTCAGGAATCTATTTCTCTTTCATAGCAAGAGCATTCTGAAAATGCAATGGGGGGAGTAGGGCATTAACAGATATTTTTTCTTCCATTGTAGTAAATAAGGTCACTTAAGTAAGATCAGATGTTACCTGCCCTTCTCTCATTTTTAGCACCTGGAATTATACCTCAGGCAGATGCCCTTTTTCAGGTGCTAGGTTCACTGGACACTAACCTACATTTCAGAAAAACTAAGACTACAGGGATATGTATAAATTCAGAAATAATGATGACAAAATCATGCATTTACTTATTTCAGCGACTCTGGTATATGGCCTTTTGATAGATAGCTGTTTTGTTACAGTATGTAATCCCCATCAGACTTTGTCTGAGCTTCTCCCAACTTCTTAAACTCTTGCACCACTATCTCCTGAGCAATGGAGATGGCACCATCTGCTTGTCACTTACTACCCTTTTTATGAAAAAAATTCTCTCTTAAATTCTGACAAGGATTCTCATAGATTCATAGGTTCATAGGTAGGTACTAGGCTATTGACCCTGGGGCCTATACAAGCCCAGCCAAAAAGGTACCCTGGCTTTTGCCACCCAAGAAAATTATTTTCCTGTGCCACTGTCAAGCAGAGCCACAGAGGTGATCCCCGGGGTGAATTTCCTCCCTGTTACCTTCATCTCATCCCCTATGCCACCATCTTTTTTTTTGTAACCTGTGTAATGTTTTCACATATCTGTATGTCTCAACATGATTAAATCTCATGCCCCAGGTTATATCGAGCATAAAAAGGGAAACTGGCTAGGCTTAAAATGACCAGCAAAAGCAGCTAGCCTAGTACTTACCTATGAACTGATGAATAGTCCTTATCTGATAACAAAAGCCATTGTTTCACTTTTGTTAACATCTCTGCTTTGCAGCATCACCACTTCCCGTACGAATGTTTAATTAAGTTGTGTGGCCTGCTTCTAGCCCTTATCATTATTATGATAAAATGCATGTTTCTGCTTATGCATGAGATGTCTGAATGTATCAACAAACCATAAGTCGCTGGCCATAGCTATAATCAGTCAAAAAAAAAAAAAGAAAAACTTGCTAACAAATAAAAAACATATAGAGAGACATTTAAACCTACCTCTGTTAAGAAATCATGAGAGATAAGCAGAGTTCGTGGGGAAAAAATACTATTTCTGCACATTGGTTAATGAATGCACAGTGATGCCTTGATACAGAGAAGTTTGCAAATATCTTTGTATACACATTTGAATGTTGTCAAGTTACAGGACAAATACTAATGCACTTGTGGATGGTGCTGTGGTTCAGTGGTTAACATTGTTGCCTTACAGCAAGAGGTATCTAGTTCAATACTCAGCTAAGGGAGCCTTCTGTGTGGAGTCTGCATGTCCTCCCTGTGTTCGTGTGGGTTCCTCTGGGTGCTTCAGTTACAAAGACGTGTCTGAAGTATTTCTGCAACAAAATCCAATGTCAAGAGAAAAAACCTTTAATAAATAAGCAAAGCTTTCGGGTCCACACCCTTCCTCAATACTAAAACACATTACATCAGCAATTAAGACTTTAAATAGGAACACCAAATCCATCACATGACTACAGCCAGCCAAGCATGTGATACAGCAACAATTAAAACATTAAAAAGTTACTTAAAATACATAAAAGTTGAAAATCAAAGTTTGTTCTGTTGTATTTTAACTAAAATAGGTTTTAGAGATAAAGCAATGTTTAAATCGGGGGGGGGGGGTGGTGGTCAGCCATCAAACGTAACATCCACTCATATTCTTTAATTTCAAGCACATTGTTTAGGTCCCCTCCCCTAATGGATTTATATACTATATCTATTACCCTGAACTTAAAATTATTTGAAATATCAGTGCACAGTATGTGCTTACATAATGCATTATTCTTATTTCCCCTACGTATATCCGATTTGTGTTCTATAATGCGCTCCTTCAATTTTCTCGTGGTTTTACCCACATAAAATGAGGGGCATGACACACAGGTAGCTAAGTAGACCACATTGACAGTAATACAGCTTGCTGTCAGCTTGAAATTATAGTTTACCTTAGTGATGGGATGTTCAAAAGTCTCACTTCCTTTACCTAATAAATCGGAGCAGCATGTACAACTCATACAACAAAATGAACCCATTCTTGTAGCCACTAATGGGATTGACTTAACAGGAAAATCTTTATAGCATAATTTGCTTTTTAAATTTCTCAAATTTCTGTAGCAGAAATAGGGCCTATCCCCTACAACATTCTTCACTTCGGAAGAGGCCATTAGAATTAGGCAATTCTTCTCTATTATTTGTTTTACATGATGTGACCGTACATTAAAAGCCATAACATATCTAGTTTTCTCCATAGTAGGCTTATAAATATCAATAACTGTTTGGTCATCAACTCCCATCTGAAAAAGGGGTTTAGCAGTCGTACCCCTTTATGTTTTGACCCTATTACTTAATTCTAACACTTGTGCATGGTCATATCCGCTTGACATAAATTCAACTTTCATATCTTCCAGTTGCTGAAGGAAGACAGAATCATCAGTGTTAAGTTTGCTTGCCCTTCTAAACTGTGCTAACATAACACCTCTAAAAACATGTGGCGCATGCATGCTACGTCTATTTAAATATCTCTCAGCATGTATCTCTTTTCTTGTGGATACTGGTTTCAATAACACCATCCATAATATGTAGGTTTAGATCCAAAAATGTAACATTAGTAGCAGAATATTGCATCTTAAACTTCAAAAAGGTCATAGTTTTATTTAAATACTCTATATACTCATGGAGTTCGGAGCATTTCTCTCTGGGCCTCTGCTGAAAATTGGCTTGTTCCAAGTCAATCTTTCCTGGCAAACAAATAAATGTTAAATATAAAATTTCATTTTACAGAGTACCTCATAGCCTTTAAGTGATTATTTTATCTGCATTTCCAGATTTATTTATTTATTTATTACATGTTGCTGAATCCCCCATTTTATCTGTGAATGACAACAAGTTATGAATATGTATATGTAGACAAACAATTCATAATTTAGTGTGTTCTACTGCAGCATATGCTTGGGAACCTGGATGACAGGATGAACATTCTCCCATCCTGTTAACTTATGTCTGAGCTCATACTGTAATACATAGTGTAATTCTCAAGCAACAGCTCTAGCTTCCTGTCTTCAAGCATGGGAACCAAAGAGCACTTCTGGACAAAAAATACTGCTCCACATAGTTATGAATGTCAGTTGTATTTCTGTGGTGCTGTTAATGATCACTAGGGGGCAGCATTGCCTCAGACAGTGGAAACAAGCATGCCATCACAGGGATTCCTTGATGAAAATCGTAACTGCTAATTATCAGAACACATATTAATTTAGGTCTTCTGTTTCAGCTGCAGTGTTCTACTAATTATCAGAATGAGTGCATCAGTCAAGCACAAGTAACATCCTAGCAAGAATAACAGTTGTATCTTGCAGCCTTTCGACCCCTAAATACACACTTCAAAATGAGAACTGCCTTTTCAAATAAGAAAGCTAGAATTTCAGAACACTTGTGTGGATTAACAGGTGTTTATGTTCACAGAGGGTTCTGGTTACTGAAATGTATTTCTTTACATTCACATTTTAATTTTCTGCCACCACATTTTAGAAAAATCTATGAGCCCAGCCCCCTCAAGATAAAATAATGAGCATTTTGTCACGAAATTGAGAAGGCTAATCATAATTTATCCAGATTCCTCAGTGTGTGTGTGTGTGTGTGTGTGTGTCTATGTCTATGTATTCTGCTGGATAGATGCAAATGTAAGTCTGTAATACAAAAAAAGAAATTCTGTAATGGCTTACCACATTCTTCTGTTCAAATATGGTTAACAAATTGCTTAATACATAGTTCCACTTCAGTTCTGTGGTTTTTGGAGCTGAAATGTGTCAGTCATCCATTTGAATATTCATTTTGTAAGCTGAAACTGCAAACTCTTTAGTGTTGAGTACAGCCCTGTAGCTGCAGAATTCATTTTTCAAATGGCAACAGTAACTGCTAACAATGAGATGCATATTTTTTTTTCAGGAGCTTTGCAACACAGTCAAGTGTGAATTGAGAGAAAGTGAGAGACAGGGAGTTTAATTAGTGGATTTAAGTGAGGACTGAAGAGACAGTATATGCTAGGCAGTGGGAGAAGAGACAGTACAGTCAGCTGGGTTAACAGAGTGGCAGAGTTAGTGTGTTAGGATGACTTAAATAGGTCAGAATTATTAACAGGGCCTTGTAGTGCAGCAGGTTAACATATTCCAACAGATTCCTCCTCTTCAAATATGCCCAAGTGTAGGTTTTATTTCTGTCTCAACTCAATGAATGACCTAGCAGCTGCACAGCTTAGCTCAGAACTCTTGCCCTCATCTCCATCAAACTCATGGTAATTCTTTACTTTGGTGTAGGAGACAGTACTCTGTTAAACTTTAAACCTTATAAATTACAATTATTCCTGAATGCAAATTAACTGAAACAAACTAAATAGAAAGCAAATATTTGTCTGATAGAATTTATGAAACACAAACATTTTTATTTTATTTTCGGGGAGAAAAGACAGAATCGTCAGCTGCCTAAACTGCAAAAAAATTTTTGTAGCCCAATACTGAGTTCACCATTTCCACTAAATAAAACGACATGGCTTTAGTGACTGAAAGTTTTGCATCATAGCTCCAGGTTCCTATAGCTCATCGAGTCTAAGTTTGCTGAAGTTTTAACTTGACAAAACATAATAGTCAAAGCTTCTGTTTAATGAGTCAAACAGAAAGCATTTTTTATTTTATTTATTTTTTTTGCAATAAGCAAGCCCCCTATCCCTACATCATTCATTTAGTACTAACAGTCTTGCACAACTGAAGAGAAAAAGAAAAGTTCCAATACACTGAATCACTGCCATTGCATACATAAAACCTGCACAAGCAGTAATTTCCTATTAAAAACACACGCACTGAGGAATATATACTGACAAGTTTAAATCTGTCCAATTTACACTTCACTAATATATATGTAAACTAAGTGCAAAGATAGCATAATATCTGCACTTATCTGAGTGGGATACTTTCTTGGCAAGCCATTTGAGACTGTAAGTGAAGCAATATAGTCATGCAAGATTCTTTGCTATGCTCTGTACAATATTTAAATATCTCTGCAGCTCTGTGGTTGTCACAGTGTTAGAATGTTTCAGTTTTGAACACTGCACTGAAAAGGCCTTGTTAACCAGGTCTATATCACCATATCGAATGGTGAAAATGCTGAACGGTGAAAATATCGAAAGTTCATGAGACCGAACTTGCTATTGTGGGGGGCTGCACCCCCCGCTAAATATATATTCCAACTTCGAGGTCGCATTACAGTGAGGAAAGGACAAATATCCCAATCCTCATTGTACCGCGACCCCAAAAACACAAATTCGTTCTTGTGAACTTTCGATATTTTCACTGTTCGGCATTATCACCATTCGATATGGTGATATAGACCCTTGTTAACCATATGAACATCAAATTTAGATTTGAACTTCACAAGTGAGGGAGCTTGGGCCACTGTGAAATGTAACATGTTCAAGAACCAAGATGAAAAGAAACCAAAATAAATAAAAAAAAAAAAAAAATATATATATATATATATATATATATATATATATATATATATATATATATATATATATATATGTGTGTGTGTGTGTGTGTGTGTTTTTTATTTTAGTGTTAAACTGCTTAGTGTAAACTAAATTACAGCTATTGTAGGTAGAGACATTCTGAACAAGAAACACAATCCCCAGAGTACTTCAGTTTAAAACGTGTACACAAACGTTGTGTCCCTCTGAAAAGTTCACATCTTACAGTGTACCTCTCAGCTGTACCTCTTTATGTTGAACGTTTCTCGTTTTGGGTCTTATAACTTCTGTGTTCCATGCTGTTCCACACCGGAAAGGTTTGGCATACTTAGATTGTTAAAACTTTTTTAAACAAATATCTATGTTAAATAATATTGAAAAATACTGGAGTATTAATTCAACAAAATAACTTTTTTTTAAGGATGAAGAAACAGTTAATAATCATGCAGTGAGCTTCGCAGTTGAAGTTGTCAGTAAATGTTCTACATTTTGCTCATTTCCTACATATTGTGCGAAGCCGTGTTCAAAACTAGATCATGGTTAGATGGGGCCCTAGGCAGGATAATAAACCAGACCACCTCCTCCCACCCCCCAGCCATACTAATACCCCATTACTTGGCTGTCTTTCCAAGTACCATGAACACTGTACAAACCTGTCAGTCTGTACACTATTTTCTTCTGTACTTTTACTATGATCATATAGATTTAGATTTAACTTAAAAGATTTTATTTTAAATTTTACAGCAAAATCATTGCACTGATATTCATTTGCTGAACAAAACAAAACAAAAAATTCTCACATTGAAAACAGACTTACCATGAGCAGCAGTAAACTTCTCTTCCCTTGTAACTCACATTTATTGAAAGTGCATAGACAAGTCCTTAAATTACAAGAGACATACTGAGATTATACCTCTCAACTGGTTAGATTTTTGCACAATGTCCAGATTTTTGCCTCATATTTTTAGTTTGTTCTGCTTAAAATTGATGTTTTTTGGCAAATCACTCAGGATTGAAGCCCCAGACATGACACATGACAGACATTTGAGTTTTTGACTTTATATCCTTCAGAAAATACATGCTAACACAAAACCTGTTATTCTTGCGACTTTCTAAATTTATAAGAGCAACATTTAACATCTGTTCCCTCTTTTTGGGCCTTTCTTTTCCCTATTATTTTAGGTTTTATTCAAATTTCTTGCTCTAAGACGTTGAGAGGTATGGTTGGGTTTCAAAGCCAAATAGCACATGGGGAGCATTTATTAAAGGCTATGTGAAGGATGCAGAGATTCCAAAACAATGTGTAATGCATATTCTAACAGTCTGGGAAACACATTGGATGCACATGTCTCTTTTCAGGGGCAGCCTAAGAGTACTGTCTGTTAAAGTGACTTAGTTAGATTCACACAACAGACAAATGAAGGTCGAGAGAATCAAAATCTGCACTACAGGAAGCAGTTCTTTAACAGCTCATAGAAGTACTCATCTGCACCAAATGCCAGGCAAACACAGTTGTAGCCTATCATAGTGCATCTCACATCCATTTACCTGCAACAATTCCAAGCTAAATTAAAACCACAGTTAAAATATTAACATTAAACTTATACATTTCATGTTGTCCAGTTTTATTTACAGCGAAGTAATAACACACTGTCAACAGTCAACAAGACAGAGAAACCAATGATTGTACCCAAAGATCATGGCTCATGTGATGATGCTCTTGTTTACTACAACTGATTCTGTCCTTTACACCATGACTGTTCTGGGATTCAGGAGCCAAATATTTACAGACACAGACACTGACACTCACACATACACACACACACACACACACACACACACACACACACACACACACACACACACACACACACACACACACACATGCACACAAATGTAATTTTAACTTTTAACCTCTTGTATGACTGTGTACACCTCAGATGTTTACTTGTGATGAAATAAATTAATAGATACATAAGTAATGACCTATAAATATATTTTGCTTTGTTGCTATGAAACCATACAGTGCAAACCATTGTACCCCTATGCCCCGTTACATCAGCATATATTTTCTGATCAGTAAAAAGTATGAAATTCTAATAACAGGCATTATTATCTGACTTTAATCCTTAGTGGTTTACCATAAGATTAAGAATTTAACAGGAAAAGATATGAGACAAAATCAGAAACTTTCTGCAAAAGTGATGGCAGCTTAGAGGGAGAGCTAAGTCATCTGAATTAGTGCACAAACCCACACAGTAACTAGTGGATATACCTCAAATGCATTGTTTAGTTACTTGCCACATCCACATGCCAATGTCTTCCATGGTACTGTTTTTTTAAAGGCCATTCTAGTGCTGGATTGCAATTTTTTTGCTAATGGTCTGTTTCTACTGTGGAAATCTCAAGGAAGTCTCTGTCTCATGGACTCTAGATTCAAGACAATGAAATAGAAGAAATCAGTGTGTTGTCTCATGTCAAATCAGAGCAGTGGAGTGGACCCAGTTTAAGAAGTTAAAATTGGAGTTGAGGTGTATGGGTGGGACACTTTTTATTAAGTTTATTGCCCTACTGCTAAGTACTGAATAATGCACCATCATGTTGAAAGCTAGATAGTTGGAATTTAATTTTTTAACTTAGTGACCACAGCAATAATGTGCATCAGATAGAAAAGACATTAGTGCTAATGTTTATGGGGACCCCCGCCCCCAGCTAGCACCAAGCCTAGGCAGCTAGGCAGCCTTGTGCTGAATCTGGCCCTGTAGTTATTCATAATATGGAGGTGGAAGGTTGAGAACTATGGCTAAACAGTAAAACAGCTGAAGTGTACGTTATCTTTCTTTGTATACAACCATAAACAGTCTTAATCTTTTTGACATTCTCCAATTGTCTTATGTATATCACTAGTATGATAGGAGCAGAAAGAGCTTGCATTGTCAGTGTAAAATTTTATTAATGCTTTTTAGAAAGGCAAGATTGTGGAGGAATTTATTGATGCAACAGTATGAAGAATGTCCTTGACAACTAAAAAAAATTCTCTGATAATGCAAGTAACATTGTTTGATTAATTATCCAAAATGTTATCCAAGTCTTTAGTTAGTGACACTTTAAGGTGGAATTCATTGTTAACTGAATATTGATAGTCTTTACCATTAACTCCCAAGTGTACTGTATTACATTTTTGTGATAAAAGAAAAATTATTACTAAATGACCAATCAAAAAACAAATTTAGGAGTCTGTGCAGATTAGTCACATTTTAATATTCATTCTAATGTAAATTCTGTGCTTGCAGACTATTTATACATTTCACCATACTACAATTCTCACCCAAATTATCTAAATAGTTTGGTGAATTAACGTCCTGATCCAGTCCTACTATCTGAAAGTGAGTCTTATACTTATTACTTTCATATTCATACATAATTAGCATTTGACTTAATGGCTTTACTTGGTTTCCTTAATGACTGACTAATATGCACCCTTTTTTCATTTTATTGTCTTACAGTCCCAGTTTATTTAAAGTACTTTCTGACAAAATATTGCATTCTGCACCTGCATCTATTATATATTCAAAGCTTTATCATTCCTGATATTTTATTTTTAAGAATCTGCCTAATTTGATGCTCTGCTAGTTTACTTTATGATTTCATTGATTGAACATGTCATTTAATAGTGCCTAAAATAGCTCATCCTCTTGCCTTGTCTGAACAGCATGTATATTACTTAAATATTTTTACTTTTTTTGGCAATGTTTTACAACAGTACCCCCCCAGCCATTTTGTGTGGGGATGGGCATGGCCATAGTGTTTGACATACTTAATGTCCATGATGTAGCATGCAAATGATGCATGATTGACATGTCATGCAGATTTGCCTGTGACATCATGAGTTGTTTACCTGCTTCCTCAAAGTAGTGCGATCTCAGAGTCTGTATTTTCTTATTGTTCATCACATGCATTCCTTAAATTGTCATTTGTAATTTTACTATATGAATTTTTTTTGAGCATTGTATTTGTGGAGCTTTTCTCCCTGGGCCTCTGCTGAAAACAGGCCAACCTAGGCCCAATTGGACACTCCCGGTAAACAAATGGAAATAAATAAATAAATAAATAAATAAAAAGAGCAGATGGGTTAAAACAGTAATTAAACAATACATCAATAACCCATATCAGAAAAGAGCCACCACCACAATGAAATAACATTTAGCCCTTTCATTCTTTATGTCATTTTTTTTTTTTTTGGTGGTGAAAACACTGGACTTTAAATAGCTGCTCAATTGCTGTTTTTTTAGTTCAGGCTGCAATTCCCCATTTGCGTTGAATTTAGATCTTAGTGAAGGGGATGTTAATTTGAAAGTTACCAATCATGCAGTACTAATGACTTTTGTGCTCTCACCCTATCTTTAAACAACATAATTAGGCAGGCTCAGATGTTCCTTCGGAGAGTCCAGAATGTACGAAGGTCCTTCATCTAGTTTAGTTTTAGATACAACTGCAATATTACTTCAAAGTCTCCCAAAGAGGAAGTGATTTTAATTGGTGATCGAGGTGAACCATTTGGGGAAGACTTTTTTAAATGTTCCTGCAGAAAACCCATTTTGTGGCATGGGAGTAACAGTACAAAGCTGTTGAGTGTACCGAGGTGAGTATTTTTAACTGTAAGTCCTCTATTTATGAACTTGAGGGGAAGTTGTTTAAATTAAAAAGTCTTGAGTATGACATTTTTTTTCTTGCAGAGATGTGTTGAAATAAAACAAGTGTTGCTTGGGCTTAGGTGTTACAAGTTTCCCAACAGCATTCCTAGACAAGACCGCATTTACAGCAATTTGGTAGATTTGTATAAAATATCTGGGATTATTAGGTTATGAAACTGTTGCTAAAACATAACTCTGCAAAAGTGGATTTAATACAGACACAGGTACATGAACTCAATAGGGTCATTCTTAACAGTGAAGAGTTTATTTCATTAAAGTCTCTATATGATGTGATAGGGGTTAAATTACAGAGACATGTTGCCACCATTATTGTAAAGAAAAAGAAAAAGTTAGGTAGGGGTGCTATGGCATATTCCACCAATAATGCCTAAATTATTAAGGGTTATAATAACAGAGGTGGTCCAACTGTTTCTACACTGATGCAAAATGATGAACATTCAGATTGTTTTTGCCTTTTAGTAATGAACATTTTCCACCATGGAGTACAAATATAATTGACACCAATGGAGGTTTACAGGGTGGTACTGGAATTAGTAGAACAACTGGTAGTCATGCATTTCCAACTCCTTTTCCAACAAATGCTCCATCAGTGAAAATGAAAGATCCATCCAGGGAAGCCAAAACTTCCAAGGGCAGGAAGCGAGGAAAAGGATGACATCTAGAGTCCAGATATAGCAAATTTACAAATTTACAATTTGAGATCAGTGAATTTTACAGATGTTCAACTTAAAATACTGGCAAAAGGATTTACCTTTATACCAGCAAGGAGAGCCAGTATTACTGAGTTGTCAGTAGATGTAAAACTGTTTGTAAGGAAATAAAGTCTACAATATATTTTACATGACATAGCTAATTATGGAGCAAGTAATATCTTTAAGAAACCTAGTACTGTCAATCCACCCTTACTGTCTATGCCTAATGTTTTTCTGATTTATGTGAGAGGGATTTTTGTGATTTATTAAAACCTAAAACTAAATTCTACAGTTTGAATTGTTTTGAGTCTGAAGCACTTTCACAGTTATGCAAACGTAAAAATGTAAGATTTACGAAAGCAGATAAGGGTAATGGTTTAATTATTATGGATTATGCTGATTACAAACATATGCAAGAATTGTTAGATGACACTAGCAATTACAATAAAGTTAGCAAAGATTTTGTGATGAGAAGCTTTAAAAAGGTTGATGATGCATTACTGGATTTATTGAATCAGGGGTTCATTGAATATGAGTCGTATGATTTTTTGTATGATGAACAACCCCAAACTGAAACTATTTTTTGTATCCTTAAAATTCACAAAGACACCAGTAAGCCTCTGGTTAGACCAATTTTTTCTGCCCAACAGAGTGAAACAGTAACCAATGCATATTATTTAAACAGTATTTTAAATCCAGTTACCCAAAACACTAAATTTTATTTAAAAGATCATTAGGTTTTTTTAGACCTATTGAAAAACTATGAATTTCAAGGAGATGTAACATGTTTGGTAACTGTTTATGTTGTATCATTTTACACTTGTACTGATCAGTAATCAGACTTCAATAATATATTTGTAAATATTATTTGTCTGTTATTAGATATTGTGTTGACCAACATTTTAGGTTCATAGGTAGGTACTAGGCTATTGGCCCTAGGGCCTATATAAGCATAGCCAAAAATGTACCCTGGCATTCGCCACCCAAGAAAATTATTTTCCTGTGCCCCTGTCAAGCAGAGCCACAGAAGTGATCCCTGGGGTGAAATTCCTATTTCCCATCCAATCATCAAGATTTTGCTAATGAGGAGCTCTGTTTGACATAAATAGATAAGTAGTCTGTTCCAGAGTATGGGAAGTCTCTGGGACAGGAATATATCCCTCCAGCATGTTCTGTTTATTGTGGTGATAAGGTTTAGGTCCCTAGAGTGTGTAGCTCGGAGGGATTGGGATTTCTTTAAGTGGAGCATGTCCAACAGCTCTGGGTTTGACATAGCTTTGTATGTTAGGCAGAGATCCTCTGAGTAGACGATATGAGACGGAGTAAAGCTGGAGTTTTTTGAGATGGTCTGCATAGGGCATCTGTCTGAGGCCAGTAATCCTCTTTGTGAGGCATTTCTGTGGCCTTTCCAGTTGTAGATGTCTTGTGAGGTACATACCAAAAGGGGCGTTGTACTCTATAATGGGTCTAATGAGTGATGAGTAGAGGGGAACAATTACCTCTTTTTTTCTGGATGAGAAACATTTTGTGATGAGTTGAGCCATGTAGAAGGATTTCCTGACCACTGTGGTGATGTGATTATCAAAGAAGAGACTACTGTCCACCTGTGTCCCAAGGTCTCTTATCACATTTTCAGCATTAAGTAGACTACCAGCTATGTGGAAGTTCCTGGGTACAGAGTTTTTACCAAAGAGGATGACAATACACTTTTTGGCATTGAGCTTCAGGCCATGGCTTTGACACCAGGCATCTGTCTCAGTGAGGCCCTTTTGTAGTATGCCCATTAGGAGTTTCAATTATGGCTCCTAGTTTGCAGTCATTTGTTAGCCAAAGACCTTCTGTGTTAGCCTGTACTTTAGAGAAGTAGATTCCAAACAGGAGAGGACCCAGGACTGAAGCCTGTGGTACTCCATTTGTCACTGGTCTGAAGTCGGATTTGGAGTCTGCTACTTTCACAGTGTGGGATCTGTCCATAAGCCAGTTGGCAACCCAAATTGTGACATAGGGATTTATACCTAGTTTAGTGAGCTTATCTATAATTTCAGAGTGGGGGATGGTGAGATCTAGATAAGCTGTGGGAACCACCTTACCCTCATCTTTGGCTTTGGTGACTGCTTCAAAGAAGTCAATCAGGTTTAGGAGACATGATCTACCTTTTGCAAATCCAAACTGGGTAGGGTCCAGAGTTTGGAAATTACCAATGTCTTTGTTTATGAGTTCCATGATGATATGTTCCATGGCCTTGCAGACCAGGCTCGTCAGGCTAATGGGGCGGTAGTTCCCTGAGTCCGTCGTGACTCCCCCTTTGTGGAGTGGGATAACCGTCGCAGTGCACCATTCAGTGGGCACAAAGCCTGAGGTGAGGCTATGATTGAACATGGTACTTAGGTAGGGTGCCAGTTTATTCTGTAGTTCATGTAGAACGCAGCCTGGGATATTGTCAGGTCCCATGGATGCTGTGTTCTTGGCTTTGGAGAGTGTGTTTTTTACCTGTGCAGCCATGATTACAGGAACTTTGCATTCTTCTGGTATAGAGATGGGCCCTCTTGGGGGTGAGAGGGGGGGTAAAGTTAGCACTGAACCTATCTGCCAGGATGTTGGCAATATCAGTTGGTTCTGTATATTTAGTGCCATTGTGCTGTAACTCAGAGCAGATCTGAGTGTTGCCATTGAGATTCTTGACATAGCTATAGAACGCTTTGTGGTTGTCTTTAGAGTCAGTGGCAATTTTGTTTTCGTAACTAGCTTTGGAGGATTTTATGAGGGATCTTACTGCGGTTGAACAGGGAGTTCCTCCAGTCATGGGATTTTACTCTTTTTTGCAACAGTTTCTTTCTTCTGTTGTAGAGTTTGTTTATGGCAGAGAACCACCAGATTGGCTTCCTTTTTTTGGAGGATAGTATCTTGGTTCTATTAGGGATAGCATGATTCATGCGCTCGTGTAAGTGCTTATAAAGTGCATTTGTGTGGGATTCAGCAGTCGTACCTCTATTGTCTGTCTGCATGGGTGTCATGAAGTTTGCCACTTCTGTCTTAAGAAGTGTGAAGTTGGCTTTGGAGAAGTTTTTTATGGTGGTTTCCCTAATTGGGGGTTGGGGCGGGATGAAGATGTCTACGGTGATTAGCTTGTGGTCAGATCTGACCAATGAGGAATTGACCTCTGGTGTGGAACACTGGTTGCCCATGTTGGTAATCACCAGGTCTAGGATATTGCTGCCCCTGATGGGGGTGTGAATAAGTTGATCCAAGGCATTGGAATTTATGAATTCCAGAAAACATTGAGCAAAAGAGTTGGTACATGAGTAGTTTTCCCAGTTAATGGTGGGGTAGTTGAAATCACCCATTATTAGGGTGTTGGGTTGTACTCTAATACTTTCCAGTACATTAAGAAATGAGGAGTGGGAATCCGGGGGCATGGTGGGGGGTCTGTAGCAAGCTAGAATTTGGATTGCGGTCTTGCCCAGAGTTAGTTGCACTTGGATAATCTCGGATGCATTATGCTGTGCAACTAGACTGGATGTGTGGATATCCTTAATGAATATGGACATGCCTCCACCTTTAGTGCTTTGTTTCGGGTTAGGTGGCTGAAAGGTGTGGTATGAATTATAGCCTGGTAATGCAGGGGGTGCTCTCTGGAGCTTTGAACCAGGTCTCTGTCACTGCACAGATGTTGATGTTCTCCATTTTAAGGAATGCCTTGAGTGAGTGCATTTTGAGGTTTAGACTTCTAGCATTGAGTAGCATTGCCTTCAGATTTTGCTTGCTTGTACCTGTTACAGTGGTGAATTTGTCATTTGAACCTTGCCTAAAAAAGGCACTATAGGGGTGGCAAGAGCCTTAGCCAGTATCTGGAATCCCAAGGGCGACAGGTGCAGGGCATCTCTGGCAAAGCATCATGGTCTGTCAATCATGTCGTCCCAGGCAGACAAATACTGGATCCCCTTAGAATGACACCAGAAGCTTAGCCAATTGTTGAAGTCAATCATTTTGTCCTTGTTATGTGGTATCATTCTGGGTGATGGCAGGATGCCACTCAGGGCTAGGGTCATACCTGCCTGGGCTACAAGATTGGAGAACTCCTCCATGTCTCTTTTCATGTAGTCCAGGGAGGTACGTCTCAGGTGATTCACACCAACATGGACAATGACAGTGTCATATTTGTACTTGTTGTGGAATGACCTGAGTGCGTGCATTATGTGGTGGATCCTGGCACCTGACAGGCGGCTGACAGTAACTTTCTCCTTGTTTAGCCTAGTGAGTGGAACATCAGTGTACCTGACTATAGAGTCACCTGTGACTAGAGTGTTGGGTATGTTGTTATACCTTATGGGCTGTGGTTGAGTGGCACACTGAATTTGTGGGCTATGTGTCATTTGGGTTGTGTTGGTGGGTGGAGTTTGCTTGCATTTCTGGTTTGGAGGTCCCTGATGCTTGGGCAGGTTTTTATTGAGAGCATCCATGAATGTAGGTGTGTGTTTTGTGTTTCTATGTGTGTGTTTTGGTGGTGTAGGTTTTGAGGAACTATGTGATGAGTGTGGTGTGGTGCAGGTGTTTACCTTCTCCTCTTGACTGTCTAGTCCAGTCTTGGGTGAAGAGAGCTTTGCTTCCAGTTTGGCTATATAAGTGCATCGCTCACAGGTTGTAGTGTTGGGTGGTAGGAGGAGAGGGCTGTCTTAAATACTCTGTGTACATGAGGCAATTGCTGCATTGCCCCAAGATGCCCAGAATCATTAGGTAGACAGGAGAAATCACTGGGAGCTGACCCTTAGACATGCTTGGATAGGTGCTTATTTATTAAGTACTAAAAATTGCTTTCCTCTCGACAAGTGAAGAAAGTTGAGTGCTGTAGTAATATGCAGCTTATTTAATGCTTACAATGAGTTCTGAACAAGTGCTGAGTTCAAAGAAACAGATTTGAGTGCGGAAACTAGAAAACTGGCAAGTTCTAAGAAACAAAATTAAGCTAGAAGGCTTCCCACCAGCACAGAAAGGCTTGGGGGCTCAGAAGCCTAAAAACAGTCTAGACCACTTACAGCAAGGCAGGAAACAAGCTTAAAATTGTTTTTTTTTTCTTTTTCTTTCCCAGATGCTCTCTTTGTACACAGTAGGAGTGCCTGAAATTAGAATATGATCTCACTGCACTCAGTTGAGTGAGCAAATGAGATGGGCCCAGAAGGAGTATCCAAACACAAATTTACAAGAGGGGAGGGCAGTTTCAAAGCCACCACGATTAACACCAAAACAGAAACAGGCAGGGTGGGTGGGGAACTAACTGAAAATCAGAGTCAAAACTTCCAGTTCAGTTAATATTCAATGCAACACAAATAAATCAATTAAAATGCTGTATTCTTTGAAAAAAGTGCAGGTAAAAGGTACTTAAATTCTCTTATACGTGTCTTTAACTACTGCATACCCTACCAGGTTCTTCCCTGTAGGACCCCTTCTGCATGAGCCGTCCACGTAATATGTCACCTTGGCATTATCCAAGGCAAGCACTAACTGAAAAAACAGAGTCAAAACTTCCAGTTCAGTTAATATTCAATGCAACACAAATAAATCAATTAAAATGCTGTATTATTTGAAAAATGTGCAGATAAAAGCTTCTGAAATTCTCTTATACATCCAGTTGAATACAGCTAGATCTTAGCTGGCCAATGCTGAGGTTTTAAGCAGAAAATATTTCAAAATGTACCACTTAAATAGGCAGTGATAGGATATCATTGAATGGGACTACTCCTGCTTGCAATTACTAACAGGCAATTAAATTCTAGCAAGCACTGACTGAAAAAAAAATAGAGTCAAAACTTCCAGTTCAGTTAATATTCAATGCAACACAAATATATCAATTAAAATATTGTATTATTTGAAAAAGGTGCAGATAAAAGGTACTTAATTTCTCTTATACGCCCAGTTGAATACAGCTAGATCTTAGCTGGTCAAAGCTGAGGTTTTAAGCAGAAAATATTTCAAAATGTACCACTTAAATAGGCAGTGACAGGATATCAATGAACGAGACTACCCCCGCCTGCAATTAGTAACAGGCAATTAAATTCTAGCAAGCACTGACTGAAAAAACAGAGTCTAAACTTCCAGTTCAGTTAATATTCAATGCAACACAAATAAATCAATTAAAATGCTGCATTATTTGAAAAAAGTCCAGATAAAAGGTACTTAAATTCTCTTATATGTCCAGTTGAATACAGCTAGATCTTAGCCAGCCAAAGCTGAGGTTTTAAGCAGGAAAATATTTCAAAATGTACCACTTAAATAGGCAGTGACAGGATATCAAAGAATGAGACTACTCCCGCCTGCAATTAATAACAGGCAATAAAATTCTAGCAAGCACTAACTGAAAAAACAGAGTCAAAACTTCAAGTTCAGTTATTATTCAATGCAACACAAATAAATCAATTAAAATGCTGTATTATTTGAAAAAAGTGCATATAAAAGGTACTTAAATTCTCTAATACATCCAGTTGAATACAGCTAGATCTTAGCCGGCCAAAGCTGCATTTACCAACAGAAATCCAGTATAGCTATGATGGCCAAAATGGCCCCAGCTTTTGCTAACCTGGTTTTCTGTTGGTGGGAAAGCACAGTACTTACTCAAACATGGGGTTTATATTAACTTAGCGAATGCTTAAAATAGCGAACACTGATTTATCGACTCTTTAAAAGTGAAAGCTTGAAAGCCCAAACACACGGAACACCGATTTTTTTTCCCCAGGGGAAAAAAATCGCTGTTTCACAAAACAAAAAAAAACAAACAAAAAAACCCCCCCTTAAAAACACTAAATAAAGTGAGGGGCTTTGCCCCCATACCCCCTACTTAAATATACCAACTCCAAGATTGCACCATAGTGAAAGAAATGGCATAGTCCCAAAAACAGTCCAGCGATTATTTTCCCTGGGAAAAACATTGCTGTTCCATGTCTTCGGGCTTTCAAGCTTTCACTTTTAAAGGGTTGATAAATCAACATTCGCTATTTTAAGCATTTGCTGATTTAATATAGACCCGAAACATGTGATGTTTTACAAGAGATACATAGATGATTTGTTTTTATTGAGCAGGTGGTTTAAAGAATATGAACTATTTTTAACAGACATATATCATAGCATTAAATAGTTATCCTTTGTGTTAAGTAATCATGGGGATAATGTCAATTTTTTGGACATTAACATTGAAATGGACATTGATCAGAAGTGCTTTGAAAGTAAATTGCATAGGAAAAAGATTTTTACCAGACATTATGTGCACTTTGGTAGCCAACATCCTAATTTTATGAAGTGGAACATCTTTAGATGGACAAGTTATTAGTAGGTTGATAAGTGACGATGATCACATTCATGACGAAGCAGATGCATTAATACAAATATTTGTAGATAGAGGATATTTTATTGGTAAATTAATGGCCATCAAAGAGGAAGTAATTCAGTCTAGAAGTACAAAATTTCCACATATTTTAATGAGTGGCTTTATACCCAAGTGGGTAGTAGTGGGACAGTTAATTGGGATAGAAGCTATACCTTTCCAGTTCCCACTAAGTTGGATTCTAGAGAGATTCAACAAATTTTGGATGATAACTAAAAAATTATTTTAGGTAATACCAAATTAGTTAAAATAGTGGGGGAGTGTCTCATATTTATATATAAGAAAAATGTTAACATTAAAGGGTTGTCAGAAAAATGTAACATAAATAATTATAGGTTACATACAGAGCAAGTTGGTACTTACCTATGTTTGAATTGTAAATATTGCTGGTTTATTAGTGCTACACATAGTGTATTTTTTAAACATCTGAATAAGACCATTATAGCAAGAAATTATTACAGTTGTACGTCTACTGGCATTATTTATTTGGCCAACTGCTGTAGCTGTGACAGTTTTTATACAGGGAAGACATTAGGTCTCTTTCGCAGAGAATCTATGAACACAATACAACTATTAAAAAAGAAAGATATTACTAATGTGCTAACCAAAAATGCCTTCAGTTGTTGTATTAGAGACTGTGGATTAGATTCCTTTTGTTATAAGTTTTAGAACTTAAGAGAAGTTAGATGGAAAATTGCTTTAGCAGCAGATATAAGGCCAGGGTTAAATTAATTTATTAACAATAAGTGAATGTTAAAAACAAATTTATATAATACTATTATTGAAATTGATTGTTAACAGTCATCATTATTTATTGTTTTTATAATGTCGTTTTTATTGATGATTTTGTATAGATTGTCAGTTGTGCCTGCTCATTGTGTGAGTGTTATCAATCATGTTTATGTCATGTCAGTGGGATTATTTAATGAAGAATTGAGTTTAATTTATTGTGCTAATAAAGTTCTTGACCAAAAAATAAATGCTATACATTTAAAATTCTACCCCTTTGATGTTATTTATTCTTAGACATTTAATTTTTGCTGTTACACAGTGCTCACAATAAAATAATGATTGTTATTATTATTTTCCCTGAGTAGGCAGATCTACTTCTTAATGGGCTATGTACAATCTTCCCACAAGCAGACAGTTAGAGACATCTTGTAATCAAAGCCATAATGTCTCAGGGATACTGAAGTAAATACATGAGTACTCAACATATGTTTGGATAGTAAATACTTGACATATTGCTGGTTAATTCCTTGTCCCAGTAGTTACTGTATAAGTTGCCTGTCCATCCCAAACATAGTAATACAAATCTGGGGCTCCCATCTGCAATTTATGCATCTGTAAGTAGAAACTGGATCTGCTCTTGGAGGGCAAAGGGCAGTTCTGGATGCTGAGGTTGTAATACTATGTGATAGATGGAGTATAATAAATGAGGAATCACTTTCACCCTTGCCGGATAACTACTGCACCCACGCCATGTGGTGCCTGCTGACCCTGAACCCACTTGGCATGCATTTTGGCTTCCCCGACCATCAGGCTCTTTCACTTCAGCATTGGACTGCATAAGCACAATGTCAGGCCAGACAGTAGCAAGCATGTTAATGTATATTGCTGTAAAAATAATCCCAATTGGTGTAATAGCTCCAATTTTATAAAACTACTGCCTTAACCGTGAATGTCTTCTTACACCAAAACCACACAATTACAAAAATACTAGTAGTTCCTTTAGAAATCCCACTCTTAAATATTAAATCAGGATGTTAAACTGCATTGGTGATAACTTAGGTGGATAAAAGTTCCCATGGCAATTACTGAAAAAAGAGTCGGGTAGGTTTTCCAGTACCCTGGTCAAATTTCCTCTAGTGAGGTCTTCACTGAAAAGAGGTCATTAGCTAGTGGGGCTAACCCAGTCAACAAAGTGTTAATAAGTAAGTAAATAAGTAAACAAACACATAGTGTGTGGAGTAAAAGCTACATGGAAAGTGAGTATGGGTCATTCAGTATGAAAGCAGGCAATACTTAAACTGGGAACATACAGCTCTGTTTTGCGTAAAACATGTTCAGAAGTGTACAATAAACTCTCAGTTAACCGGCACCCATTGAAATTGCTAGAAGACAGATAACTGTAGTCTCTGGTTGCTTGAGAGTTACTATTAAAAATAGGCCTGTCTAAGACTGTACCTTATACTATTTGTTTGGTTTGACTTGTTCTCAGGTTGGGGAGAGAGAATTTATTCCTATCTTTCTTTTTAAAACTCTAAACCTCTAAGAATGTAAGGTATGTTTCTTTGGGGGGAAACAGAAAGTGCAACACACGAAAATAGTACTATATTTGATTTTTTTCTGGTTGCTTGAGAGCGCTGGTTGCTTGAGTTCCAGCTAACTGAGAGTTTACTGTATATGGTGTTGTCATGGGAGGAGCAATGAATGCTGCTCCTCACAACTGATAAAAGAGTAAAGCGAACTCACTGTTTAATTTCCTATAAATGAATTAAATATACATATACAATTAAAATATCCTTTTAATATATAGCCCATAAAATTATACTATAATGACTTCATAAAACTTACTTTATACAACTATGCTGGAACATCTTATCCGTGCAATGTGTTGTACTACATATATTACATTTACACAGTTAACTGGGACAGCAAACTTGTGTCATCCAGTAAAGATTAAATGTTAATAATGTGTGTAAATAGTAACAGGTGACCCTATTCAATCAATGTACATGCCTGACTAGAAATATATTACAAATTAGTTACAAAAACCAGTAATAAATACATAAAATAAATGCTGACAAACGTTTGTGAAAAAAATAATAAAAAAATATATTGGTGAATATATATATCAGAGTAGAAATGTTAGAGCTAGACAGGCACACAACTGTCCTCAAAATGGTATATGGCATCATTTTAAGATTTCATAGGAGAGCATGTCACAGTATTTTAGTATCTGTAATATAGAATAAGATAAAGTGTATTACATTAATATGCTACCACACAACACAGTGTTAAACATTGCACTGTGAAGGGTGTATAGTGTTTCATTTTGTAATAGAGTTTTTGGTATTGTTGCAGGGATGTGGAGACAACTGAGTTTAATAATTTAAACCTAAGACGCAGAGACAACAGAAAGCCATAAAACAGCAGAGCTGGTGCAGGGAAACCGTAATAATAATGGGATATAGCTTGGGTAACTTACAAAGAAAATCATATCCAGATGGCACATGAACTGAGGTGCACTTTTTATTTTCCTGTTGTGCTTCACAGTCCCATCTGTTTTAATGTTTCTATGCTTTGCATCTTAACCCATTACTACTGTCATCCTTATCAAATGATTAATTCCAGGGAAGGCACCAGAAGAAATAAAGCAGTAGTAGAAATAACAAAGCCCTGCAAACTCATGTTACTGCAGACTTAATTAAAATAAATCTGCCAACCTAATGATTACCTGACATTCTGCACAATAAACGAGGAAAGAAGACTCACCTTCCATAGAATTTTAGTGTAAAAAATGCACCTTCCATTAGCACTTACCTAAAAACAATACTTTGCTTTAAGGCCGGCTTATATAGTATGGCATCTGGCTATCTATATTGTTGAACGTCACACATATGCCATAGTTATAACAAGACATGCTATTTTGTAAAACAACCAGCAACTTCTGAAAAATGTCAAGAACAGCAAATCTGAGTTTCTCTTCAAAGTTCTATATTTATTATATAGAAACAGCAACAAATTCTTCCATTATGTTCAAAGGTTTGAAGCCATGCTATCGATCATACATGAAACTGGTTACATCAATATATGTTTATTTTCAGACTGCATTTTTTAATCATGCCAGAAGTTACAGTTAAATGACTAAACAGACTGAAGCATGTGTAGCACATTTGCTATGCGCTCTTTATTGCAGGGGTGACATCTAGCTGAATTTTTAGGTTTCTAGTTCCATCATAGATGAGTTAGAAATAATAGCATTGAATATTTTTTTCATTGTCAACAGTTTGCACTATTTCTAAAGGTTACTGGCTTTAAAGAACAATACCTATGAGCCTTACATTTTGCTCTTCTCTGTAGTTACACCACTTAATTAATGCAACCTGCACTGGTTTTATGTACCTTTGTGCAGGCTGAATAAAATAGTTACTATTTTTAAATCCTACAGTTACAAATTAACAAGTTTTTATAATTTCTATGATTAAAAATGTAAACATTAGAAGCAAAGTTTCAAATTTTGTCATCAATAGGTTTGTTTGCATTCTGAGACAAAGTTATTAATTTTTTCAAAGGTATATTAGAATAGTAACAAGTGTATGCCGTGGTGGTGCAGTGGTAGCATTGTTGCCTCACAGCAAGAGGTTCTCCCATTTGATTCTTGGCTGGCGCACCTTCTGTGTGGAGTCTGCATGTCCTCCCCGCAGTCGAGTGGCATTCGAAAGACATGCATGAATGGGCATGCCTTTGTTGAAGGTTGGGCATCGGGCTGGCATCTCGGCACTGTAAAAATCTACTGCCAGTCATTAGCAGACCGGAGTTCTGCTGTGGTGACCCCTAACCAGGAAAAGCCGAAAGAAGATTAGAACAGTAACAAGCATACTGCTTTTTCTCATTTAACATGCAGTTGTAAAGACGTTTTGGACAGTATTTGCCATTTTTGCAAGTAATGCAGTTTGGTAGGAGAGCCAGTGTGTTTTTTTATGTTGCCTAATAAAAAAACAACGTGTGTCTACAGAAATTTTATTTTTCAATCTACACTGTTCATTTCCTATCACCGATGAAACATTGTAACAGAAATTATGATGACATACAAAGACCACCTAATCTGCCCATTTTTTCCTTTTTATTTTGTAAGTTGCAAATTTTAAGCAACAGAGTATTTATTTTAACGTCACCTCTCTCAAAACCTTCTTTATGTCTGCACACAGTGGCAAATCAAGGGCACCTTGGCCCCACTCTGTTTTCAAAACAAGCTCTCCTCTAAACCATACCCAACCCTGCACACATTTTTAGAACCATGCATGAATAAATGTGTTCTTTTAGATTCACTTTCCTGATTGTTTTAAATTTCTTGTTTAATACAGAAACATTTATTACAGTGTGTTTTATATTTGTAGTTTTGAATATTTTCCAGTAAGCAGTGAAACAACATTCATTAACAAAGAATGACAAAAGTACACATTGGCCATTCAAACTGCTATTACAATCCACCAATATTCTTACTCATCAGTTATGGCCACTTCATTGACTGTATACACATCAAATGTCTGATTCTGATAAACATGGCCACAGTAAAGTATTCTGATTTGCTTTATGCAAATACACACTAGTCTTGCAAAGAGAGACTAATAACTGTTTAATTTTATCAGTTCAGCAGGGTCAGTCATTTTTATGCACAGACATCTCCCAAATCCAGCAATTATAGCTACATCATTGACTGCATCCTTCTCAGATGTCTGTGTAGAAGTAATAACAACAATAATGACCATAGTAACATATGTCAAGTTTGTTTTACACACACACACACACACACACACACACACACACACACACACACACACACACACACACACACACACACACCACACCCACAGTATTTATAGTAAAGTATCTCAATTTAATTCAGACACAGATATACAAACTAGTTCTGCAAAGCTAAATTAATGACTGTTTAAAAATGAACAAATGATAAAAGCATAAGGTACTTTCATCCAAAGATAGCACCCCATGCCCATCAGTAGTTATAGCCACTTTGCTAATCATTTAGACCGCTTGCAGTTATGAAAAAATAAATTATGTGTACTTTTTAATAATTTTAGATGAACTCTAATAAACTGTATAAAGATCATGAGGATCATACCATGAGACCTAGCTATGTGTAGCACAATTTAAATAGAAAAGTATTTATGAGGAAAGTATAAAAAATATTAACTACCTGATAACATATGCTAAGTAAATATGCACAATATCTGTAGAAGTAAAAGCCATTTAATAATTCCATATCAAAAAGAACTATTATTAATGCAAATGTTGCTTTTGGCAAATTATGCTGCATTAAAAAATTGGTGTGCTGATGATGTTGTCACAACATTTCCTGAAAAAGATCAGCTATGCAAGAGTGGATGACTACTAAAAAGCAACTAGATATTCATAGTTAGTTGTTAGGCATGCAGTCAAGGAAGA
The DNA here is from genome assembly GCF_019279795.1 of Protopterus annectens. Classification (NCBI taxonomy): domain Eukaryota; kingdom Metazoa; phylum Chordata; order Ceratodontiformes; family Protopteridae; genus Protopterus; species Protopterus annectens. Next base: position 501,165,303 of record NC_056738.1, read on the forward strand.
TATTGAGGAGCTTAGCCCAAATTTCCAAGTGCACAAAGCAAATCAACAACAACAGCAAAACCAACCATATTTTAATGCTAAATATTAATATTAGAAGTATCAAAAATAAAATACCTGAACTCCAGGCCACAATAGCACACTACTCCCCAGACATAGTTGCTTTAACAGAAACCTGGCTAAATAAAAACATAGCTAACTCAGAAGTTCTCCCTACCAGCTACAATATCATTAGACAAGACAGGCCACTTTGTGAAGGGGGTGGAACTGCCTTACTGTACAAGTCCAACTTAACTGTATGTCAATTACCAAACTCCTACTCCTCCCCCAATAATTAGGACATACTTATCTCACAACTTCAACTTCACCCTAAAAAGGTCATCAGCACAATTGTGATCTATATTCCACCTGGTAATACACCTGCTAGCCTTGAAGACTTCTTATACTGGTGTTCTTCCACATACTCACAAGAAACCCTTATTCTGGGGGATTTCAACCTAGATTGGTTCACCTGTATATCAGAACCACCAAGTAATCTAATAAATCTCCATGGCTACCAGCAGCTAGTCCAAATTCCAACTAGATGTGATAAAAAATGTAAAAGGGATTCCATCCTTGACTGGGTCCTAACTAACAGCCCCACATTGTACTCCCACACAGGCAGTCTCCCAGGCACCTTAAGTGACCACAACATAATATATATTATACGTAGTAGAACAAGCATATGCAAAACCACTAACTATAAATCCACTAGAAACACGAAAACATTCTCTCCTGAGTTCCTCAATACTTTACTCTGTAACTGTGACTGGACCCCCCCTAAAAACCCTCCCACTTGACCAGGCTGTAGCATATTTCAACAAAACATTTCTACAACACCTAGACACTGTCACTCCATTGCACAAAATCAAGGTTAGAACATCTACAAAGTCCTGGCTCAGTAAAGAAACCAAACAAATTCTGAAGTCCAGAAACACTGCCTGGCTTTACTATCAAAAAAACAAAGAAACACAAAGCCTTACTAAGTACCAAGAACTGCACAACCGTGCAAAAAAATGCAATAGGCTGGACAAAAAAATCCTACTACAAGACATTACAAACTAAATACCAACACAACCCCCAAAAAGTTTGGAAAAATGTAAACCAGCTACTAAAATCCACCCAAAAGGCTACCCCCAAACCAACCACCCCAGACACTAAACTTCCCATCAAAACACAATTCACCTACCATTTTGTGAACTCAATTCTGTCCTTTGTATCACAGGACAGTTCTACCCCCCAACACAAATAACACTAATACAAGCTTTATCCTCAAAACAGTTTCCACCACTTCAATCAAAAGCATGCTCTCCAAACTAAAAACCTCATCAACAACAGCCAACCTACTCCCCAGCTATTTCTTGAAACTCACAGCAGATGCTATTGCTATCCCAATCTCCACTCTCATAAACAGATCAATTGTTGAAAATTATGTGCCCATACTCTGGAAAATATCCTATGTTACACTCATACATAAAGGTGGGACCTCCACTGAACTTAATAACTACAGACCCATTGCTTTACTCTCCCCCCTGGCCAAAATCCTAGAAAAATGCATCCATACCCAGGTGCTAACATATCTCCTAGACAGCAACATCCTGTCACCTACTCAGCATGGTTTTAGACCTGCCCATAGTACCACTGCAGCCCTCCTCTGCTTCACAGACACTGTAAACTGTCTCAAAAATGAAGGCCTGCAGGTGTGAACTCTTTTTTTTGGATATGTCCAAAGCATTTGACACAGTCTCACACCAAATCCTGCTAAACAAACTAAACCAATATCACCTATCAAATTCCACTCTTACCTAGTTCCAAAGCTACTTAACTGACAGGTACCAAGCTGTGAAATGGAAAAATTCTCTCTCTCCTCAGCTGCCCATAACTATAGGAGTCCCACAAGGTGCTATCTTAGGATCACTACTATTCACAATCTTCACAAATGACCTCCATACCTACACACAGCATGCATCTATCATTCAGTATGCAGATGATACTATCTTAATCTGTGGTGCACAAAACATTCCCACCCTCCTGCAAACAACTCAGATAGTGTTCTCTGATGTTGAAAACTACCTTACCAAAGCCCAACTTATCCTCAATCCAAAGAAAACTCAGCTTATGATTATAACTAGTTCTAACAAAAACACTGATAACTGTCAATTCACTATCTACTCCACAAATGCTACTCCAATTGCTCCAGTGGCACAGGCTACACTATTGGGAATAACCATAGACTCCCACCTAAAATTTGATAGTCATCTCAACTTAACTATTAAAAAAGTACATGCCAAACTGGGATCAGTCTACCGTATCAAACCATTTCTTAGCAACAACACAAGATCAGCCATTGCTCGCTCCCAGCTTCTATCCACCCTACTCTACTCTATGCCTGCTTTGCTGCAAATTGCTTGTATAGAACTCATCACTGTACTGCTTTGAGACAGGTCCACTGGCTTGAACTGCCCAACCTCCTAACCTACAATCAGGTCTGCCTCTGTCATTCTATCTATTACCTCCCCAATAAGTGTCCTGCCCTCAAAAACCTAGTACAATATCACTCAGCCAAAAGGCCTCTTAGATCATCAAGCAAACTACTACTAGAAGTCACCAACAGCTACAATAGCTTTGGAGATGCACTATATAGTAGTTCAGTGGCTAAAAAATGGAACTCTGTCCCTACTAGCATTCAAAACACATCATCCAAAGCCTCAATTAAAGACCTCATCAGGCAACATCTCAAGCAAAGTTGGCAGTGCCATGATTGCTCCCCAGGCTAGTGAAAGCGGATAAAGTACACATATTAAACCTAGAGTATTTGTTAATAGTTTTCACTCTTACTCACAAACATTGGCCAATCTACAATGAATGTACTGTACCTGTGTACTATGTATGTATTCTACCTATGTTCCAAATTTCAGTTGTACACCACAAATCTATTAATTACATTTATTTTTAAATTAATATTTTCTTGTTTGTTCTCGCCACTGTAACTGTTGATGTGCTGCGTACCACTGTAAAAACATGTCTTTTGTAATATGTGTGTATACTGATCATGTCTAAATATCTAAATGTATCTGTAATTTTTCTATGTGGAGCTTTTCTCACTGGGCCACTGCTGAAAAAGGGCCTTTTTGGCTCAGTCAGACACCCCTGGTTAACAAATGTAAAATAAAATAAAATAATAAATAAATACATTTTCTGGTTAAGAGACTTGCTGAAGGTCATACAGTAAGAATATGAAGATGGAAAGACACAATCTCTGCACCCTTGAGACATGAAGTTGCTCATTAAAAATTTGGACCTTTAGTCCTCTGCACTACCTGATAGACAGAATAACAGTTTTTAACTATCCTTATGCAACAATGATTACACAATGCAGGCTGAAGATTAGATGGTTCTGATCATCACTCCAAATAATGCTGACTAAATGACCTGACAAATGTCAACCTCTTCACAGATACTGGAGGATGTAAAGAAGCTACTGCAAAAATATATTACTAAAATGCACCGCATTTAAACTGTATTACACAATCCAGTTCTATTAATAAATTAATTCATTCTTTAGTGCAATGAACAAAGCAAAGCAATTGCAGACAATATAGTGACAGTACAGTGTTGCACGGCTTTTGTTCAACAACCCACAAGTCATGCAAAAATCAGAAATATTACTGCATGCAACATACTGTTTTTCATGGAGGGTCTTGCATGTTTACAGGACACCAAAATCTCACTTTTGTCCCTCCTTTGTCTTCCCTGTCATGAGGAATAGCTATCCCACTGATATCTGTCAGTACAGGTGTAACCTACCTGAATGGTTGATAATGCTGTATTGTTGTATCATATACCTCTAGACTCAGCAGAGCTGGATCTTTTTCAAATAGGGCCCTATGCGGGGTAATGGACCAGCCCCCACCAGCCATAACAATATCCTATAACTTGGTTGTTTCTCCCCAGTTGTTATAAAACACTGTTCAAACCTGCCAGTGTACAAACTATTTTCTTAATTACTTTTTTCAGTTATCACAGAGATATGGATTTCATTTAAACTTTTTATTACATATTTTACAGCAAAAACAAAACAGACCATTCTCACATTGAAAATAGGCTTAGCATAAGAATCTTGCCACCCCCATAGTGCCTTTTTTAGGCAAGGCTCAAAAGACAAACCCACCACCGTAAATAGCACAAGTAACAAAAAACTGAGGGTAATGCTACTCAGTGCCAGAAGTCTAAACCTTAAAATGCACACACTCAAGGTACTCCTTAGTATGGAGAAAATTGATATATGTGCAGTAACAGAAACCTGGTTTAAGGCTCCAGATAGTACCCCAGCACTACCAGGCTCCAACTCATACCATACATTTCGGCCACAGAACACGGACCGAAAAACAAAAGGTGGGGGCATATCCATATTCATCAAGGATACCCACACCTCCAGGTTAGTGGCACAGCATGATGCTTCAGAGATCATCCACGTGCAACTAACAATGGGCAAAACTGCATTTCAAATTGTAGCTTGCTACAGATCACCCACCATGTCCCAGGACCCTCATTCCGCGTTTCTGGAAATACTGAGAAACATAAAGGTCCTACCAAACACCCTAATATTGGGTAATTTCAATTACCCAAACATTAACTGGGAGAACTAATCAAGTACTAACTCCCTTGCCCAACATTTCCTAGAATTGATAAACTGAAATGCCCTGGATCAACTGGTCAACACTCCCACCAGAGGTGACAACATATTGGACCTGGTCATCACCAACATGGGCAACTGGTGTTCCACACCAGAGGTCAGCCCCTCATTTGTTAGATCTGACCATAAACAAATCACTCTGGATATCCACATTCCGCCCCCATCCCTGGTCAAGGAAACCACCATGAAAAACTTTTCAAAAGCAAACTTCACATTACTTAAGACAGAGGTGGAAAGTTTCAAAGCCCCCATGCTAAAGGATAATGCTGTCCAAGCTGCAAAATCCTTTATTAATGCATTCTACAGGCACTTACAAGAATGCATGGATCATGCTATCCCAAGCAAAACCAGGACTCACTCCTCCAAGAAAAGGAAACCAATCTGGTGGATCCCTGCCATAAACAGACTATACAATAGAAGGAGGAAACTAGTACAGAAAAGAGTAAAATCCCAAGAAGGGAAGACATCCCTGATCAGTATCAGCAAGAAACTACGATCCCTCATAAAATCATCCAATGCTAGCTTTGAAAGAAAAATTGCCAAGGACTCCAAAGATAACCACAAGGCATTCTTTAGCTATGTCAAGAATCTAAGTGGCAATGCTCTGAGTTAGTGCAGAATGGCACAAAATACACTGAACCGACTGATATCACCAACATCCTGGCAGACAGGTTCAGTGCAAACTTCACCCCACTCTCACCCCCAAAAGGGCCCATAACCATACGAGAAGAATGTAGAACCCCTGAAGTCACAGACACTCAGGTTAAAACAGCCATCTCCAAAGCCAAAACACAGCATCAATGGGACTGGATGATGTCCCAGGCTGTGTCCTGCACAAGCTCAAAGATGACCTAACCCCTCACCTAAACACATTGTTCAAACTCAGCCCTTCCACAGGCTACGTACCCATAGAGTGGCACACAGCAACGGTATTCTGCTCCACAAAGGTGGAGCCACAACAGACCCTGGGAACTATCGCCCTATAAGCCTGACTAGCTTGGTCTGCAAGGTTATGGAGCACATCATCATGGAACTCATTAACAGAGACATTGGGAATCTCCAAACACCGGACCCTACCCAATTCAGCTTTGTTATGTGCAGATCATGTCTCCTAAACCTGGTGGACTTCTTTAAGACAGTTACCAAGGCTATAGATGAGGGAAAGGTGGTACACACAGCCTACCTAGACCTCACAAAAGCCTTTGACACCATTCCTCATTCTGGTATTATAGACAAGCTCACCAGCCTGAACATAAACCCCTATGTCACAAGATGAGCTGCCAACTGGCTCATGGACAGAACCCACATGGTGAGAATTGCAGGAGCTAGGTCTGACTCTAAACCGGTTACAAGTGGCGTTCCCCAGGGCTCAGTCCTAGGACCCCTCCTGTTCGGCATATACTTCTCAGAGGTACAGGCAAGCACAGGAGGTCTATGGCTGACCAAGTTCACAGACGACTGCAAACTAGGGGCTATAATTGACTCTCCAGCTGACACAGACATCATCCAAAAGGGTCTCACTGAGACAGATACCTGGTGTCAAAACCATGGCCTCAAGCTAAATGCCAAAAAGTGCATAGTCATCCCCTTTGGAAAAAACAAAGGACCCACAAACTACCACATAGGTGGTAGCCCCTTTAATATGGAAGACGTAATAAGGGATCTGGGGACCCAAGTAGATAGTAATCTCTCCTTTGATAATCACATTGCTAAAGTGGTTAGAAAATCCTTCTATGTGGCCCACCTAATCACAAAAGGGTTTTTATTCAGATCAAAAGAGTTCATTGTGCCCCTCTATGCATCACTCATCAGACCCATCATAGAGTACAACACCCCATTTGGGATGTACCTTACAAGACACCTGCAACAGCTGGAAAGACCGCATAAGTACCTCACCAAGAGGATCACTGGCCTCAAAGAGATGCCCTATGCAGCTCGACTGAAGGAACTCCAGCTGTACTCGGTTGCATGCCGCCTACTCAGAAGTGATCTATGCCTGACATACAAGGCCATGTCCAACCCAGAATTGATGGACATGCTCCAGCTAAAGAAAACCATATCCCCTCGAGCCACACACTCTAGGAATCTAAACCTCACTACAACAATAAATAGGACATGCTGGAGGGATAGATTCCTGTCCCAGAGACTTCCCATGCTCTGGAACAAGATTTTAATCTACATTGGGCAGAGCTCCTTGCTAACACTTTTCAAGAGAAACCTTGACGAATGGATGGGAAATAGAAAGTTTACCCCTGGGATCACTTCAATGGCTTTGCAGGACTGAGGCACAGGGAACTAATCTAAAGGGGGCAGTGAAAGCCAACACAATTCCGGCTAGGCTTATAAATGCCTTCGGGTGGATAGCCTAGTACCTACCTATGACCTTATGAACCTATGAACAGTTAATGTCTCTTCCTTTGAAACTTATATTTCATGTACATGCATCTGGCAACCCATTAAACTACAAGGGATATGCTGGGATTCATAGCCAATAAAATATACAGTGAAGCACTAATTAAGGCTGCATGAAGGATGCAGAAATTCAAAAGACAAATGTGTAATGCATCTGCCAACAGCTTGGAACAACCCACTGGACCTAAGTGTCCCTTTTAAGGGGCAACCCAGGAGCACTCTCTGGTGAAGTGATTTGGTTAGAGTTACATAGTAGACAAAAACCCTGCACTACAGGAAGTGGCTCATTAACAACTCATAGTCTTACTCATCTGCACTAAGTACTATATAAATAGTTGTAGCCCAAGAAAATGGATTTCAGAACACATGGTTGCAAAAAAAAAAAAAAAAAGAAAACAAGCTAAATGAAAATGTATTCATAGTTAAAATATTAACAATACATTCATAGACTTTATGATGTCCAGTTTATTCACAGCCAAATAATAAGCACACTGTCAACAGTCAAAAAAAAGAAAAGAAAAAAGAAAAACAATGACTGTACTCAAAGAGCATGGGTCATATGATGACGCTCCAGTTTATTACAATGGAGTCCTTTGTTTACACCATAACTACTCTGGGGTTCAGCAACCAAGTATTTACAAACACACACACACACACACACACACACACACACACACACACACACACACACACACACACACACACACACACACACAGCCATCAACTATAACCCTTTTGTATGACTGCACAACTGAGATATCTGCCTGAGATCAAAAGAATGAATATATTCATAAATAACAGCCCAGAAATATACCTCTGCTTGTTGCTCTAAGAACCATAGAGTGTAAGCTTTTACAATATCCCTCTTCCTTCTTAACTTCTTAACTGAAGAATTAGAGATGAAGACCAAAATTCAGGAACAGATTTTAATTTTTTTCTCTTATGTAGTAAGAAAGTTGGTAAAATAACAAACTTTGTGTTAGCAAGCATTTTCTGAAGGATATGAAGTCTGAGACTCACCTGCCTGCCATTATGTAATGAAAATAGTCCACAACAATTTGCCAGAAAGCCACATATTTAAAAAGGAACAGACCAAAATAGCTCTCACCTTTATTCAATAATTATGGACAAAGCCAAAAAGAATGAGAGGATCAAGGCCCAAAAAGGGATACATTTTAAATATTTTATTTTGTCATTTTGTTAATCAGGTAAACCCAGTGGACAAATTGTCCCTTTTCATGGGCAGCTTATGAGCACTGTCTGGTTAAATGACTTGCTCAATGTCACACAGAAAGGAAATAAAGGTGGAAGGATTCAAACACTGTATTCTTAAGTATAAATATGCAGTTCATTAACAGTTGAAAGCATTAAATACCAGGCAGCAATAGTAAAGTAATGTCTTTTGTCTTTTCCCGGCTAGGGGTCACCACAGCAGAACTCCAGTCCGCTAATGACTGGCAGTGGATTTTTATGGTGCCGAGTTGCCAGCCCGAAGCCCAACCTTCAAAGAAGGTACATCCATTCACGCACGCACCTACCTGCATGTCTTTAAACATCACTCGACCGTGGGGAGGACATGTAGACTCCACACAGAAGGTGCTTCAGCCGAGAATCGAACGGGAGAACCTCTTGCTGTGAGGTGACAACACTAACTGCTGCACCAACCGTGGCCTATAATTCACTTAAAACATTAACAGAATAATAGGTTTTCCAGCAACATGCATTTTCAATAACAAGCTATCAAACTCTAATTACTGGCATTATTGACTGACTGTAATCTTCAAAGCTTTACCAGAAAATGAAGACGTTAATAGAGGCGTGACAGTTAGTGCAGAGGAATAAGACTCTAAGCTCTTAATGAGCTGGTTCCTCTAGTCAAGAGTACAGGGTTTCAGTCTTTCTACCTCCATTCGCCTACCTTGTGACTCTGAGAATACAGGGTTTCAGTCTTTCTACCTCCATTCGCCTACCTTGTGACTCTGAGAGTACAGGGTTTCAGTCTTTCTACCTCCATTCGCCTACCTTGTGACTCTGTGAATTCAGGGTTTCAGTTTTTCTACCTCCATTCACCTACCGTGTGACTCTGTGAGTACAGGGTTTCAGTGTTTCTTCCTCCATTAGCCTACCATAAGTAAATCACTTAACCGGACAATGGTCCTGGGTTTACCTGACTGACAATTTGTTTGAGTGGCAAGAACTATGAAACTTGTACCTTTATGTAATACAGGCTTGAGTTGCAACTCTGTTGGCAGGGTCCTAGGTATGAGATGCCATTTGTGTTGGCAGCTGTAGTAATTGAGGAGTCTGGCAGCAATGACAGTGATTGGAAGTAATTCATAGATACACACACACACACACATACACACACACACACACACACACACACACACACACACACACACACACACACACACACACACACACACACACACACACGCTTCCTTTACAAACTCCTAAAGAGACTCCCAGAGGGCTCAGTTCATTCATGAAGTTTAAATATTCAATTGCAAAGTTTAGGTAGCTGTCCTTTGTGTGTGTTCACTTGACCTTGCATCACACACTATGTACTATGATCCTGGACATGCATGATGTGTATATTGGCAAACAAATGCAAGAAGCACTTAAACTAGCCATGGCCCCCTGCCCAGGACTCAAAGGCTCTGGGAGGCCACCTAAATCACTCCTATTATAATTCATTATTGTCAGCAGACTACAGCCTGTAGGTTGCCATACTAGAAGCAGACTGTTTCACACTTTTAAGATATGCTGACAATACTACATGCTAAATTACAACTGTTAATTCAGAGTGACTCAGGATTATTGTAGCAGGTGGGGAATAGGCAGCTCAGGCCATTCCTGCCATTGCCATGCCAATAGCTGTGCCAATCAGGTTACTTTTACAGACTGCAACCTCTTGCAGCTCAACTGGCCCCACAAGTGATCCTCTTATACTTTTGTTAATTAAAGCAGGAACAAAAGCAACATTTTGCTGTGTTAACATAGCCCAATATCCTTTTTACGTTTAGCAGCAGGTTGTCAAAGCGATGGCTGAAAAGAAAAAAAATAATATTTATTGTCAGCAAACGAACATAGCTTATTTTATTTAAAAAAAAAATGATTGAAAATTTGATGGGCTGTATCTGTGCAGTTCAACAACAACAGCAACCACCCTTCCAAACCGCTGTGCTGTTTCAGACCGATTATTGCATAGTTCCATTAAAAAAATAAATAAATAAAAAGAAACGATTACACCTCTTGCACATACAGTCAGCATCTCCCCCTTCTCTGGCCATCAAGAAGGAAGTCAGTTATAGCTAAACAGATATAATCCTTCTATATTTTCACTGTTCTCTGAATTGCTTGAGTCACTTATCAGCATCTGTCTGATTTTAAGTCATGTTGCCTGCTCAGTAATAAAGAACATGGAGTAAGACAAGGCCATGGTGCCATTGCAGCTTTGTATACCCTCACTAGTAAATTTATAGGCATCTGACATTTGCCTTCCCAAAGAAACAATATTTGTTGACCCAAAGAAAACATTCTTCTTTTTTAATTAGCTTAGCTTTGGTAGAACAGAACATCTTTCACATGAACGATTGCCTGACTGTATAACCCATGGAGCCTTAGCACTGGTCACTATCATGCTCTCTTACACCTAATGCTCCTCAGGACTTCACTCCCGGTCATCTTCTTTTTGTGATATACATGCTTTCTCTTACAATGGATATCCCTGGCATCAGCGCCATTCTTATATTGACAAACTGGTCACCCTGAGAGCTAAGAAATCCATGTTCTCCTTCTCTACTTGCACTTGAATTGTTTTGAAGGATTGTTTATCCTAAACTAACTTCATGCTATTTCGTCCAACAGCATAACTCCAAATTCCCCACAAACAGACAGGGCACTAAATTGCCTAATCGTCATAGTATTGAAATTGCAGATTTTTAAATAAGGTCTGTGCTTTGTACTTTGCATATCACCAGGACTCTACTGAAGAAGTGCTTTCCATATTAAGTACACCAGTGCTCTCTGTGATACGTTTATTCCTCATTATCCATTTTATAGATGGTAAGTAGTTTTTCAATAACAGCTCAAGCATGCCATGTGGGATGTGTCCTTTTCTTCCTCTTAGAATTTACTATTCTTTTATAACCAACATAACCCACCACTTAATTAATCTCTTACCCATTTTTGAACATTATTACATCTCTTTCAGTACTGCCCAACCCTCTAATTACCGCATTGATGGCCCCACCTCATACGCTACCTAATCTTTAGATTACACAGCGAATTGTAGAAATGATGAGAGAGAGGAATTGATTTAAATGAAGCAGGTGAAATTTATTTCTAAAAATACAGACCATTGCATAGAGGTTACAAAAATCCCAGGAAAATAATTCATACTTAGAGGAAAGGTAGCAAAACAATACATGAGGGATGGGATTCTGCATAGTCTTATTAAGTGATTTAACCGAGTAGTATGAAAGACCTTGACTGAATGCAACTGTGATACTGACATACGCAGTGAGGGACATAAGCAGTACAATTTATATGGATTGTTCTTTATAAAGGCATTTGTTATGATCTCATCTGCAATACAATGTGCCACTGTGGACACCTCATTATGTGAAAATTATAGACTGGGTAGAGGGATTTCAGAGCATGGTATCAAAGAGTGCATAGCTTGTAAAAGGAGTCACTAAAAGGAGACGCCATAAGCTTAGTATGTAAACCCTTACAGAAAAAAGATAGACACAGAGCATGAAACAAACTTGTCTCACACTACAGCACTGATAACTAAGCCTATGAGCTGGTAATACATTTCATCCTGTACCCCGGATTTGGATTCCTTCTGTCATCCCTTGCATTCTGAGTGCTGCTGAACTAGCTAGTTAGGATAAACAGCCCTTATCTGCTGTCAGAATTGATGTTTCCATATAATGTGCTCAATATAGTAACAGACTAATTGGCTTTGATTATAATGTATGAACAGTGTAGGCGGACTCATAACCAAAGAACCTGTAAGTGGTGGTATTAATTGATTCTTGACACAAAGAAAGCTGTAATGATACTAAGCCGACCATAAAAAGACCCATTTCTGCTGTTCTTTATTTATGTCTGTGACATTAGTATGGTTTTGAAATTTGAAAGCTGAGTATGGATTTCCTTGATAGATGCAGGCAGCTGAGGAGCTCTATGGGCTCATTTTGTTTAATTTTCACATACTTTTGGAACATATTTTGTATATGCTGTTTTCAGAACCTGCATTGATCTAACTTTCCTAGTCTATTAGAGGGGAACATAACAATTCATAAAATACTTTATGTCCCACTTACTATAACACATTGTCAAAAAGTACACCCTCACATATTGTCAAAAGCAAACTGTATGTCTTTAATGTAGTAGTGTGTGTGTGTGTGTGTGTGTGTGTGTGTGTGTGTGTGTGTGTGTGTGTGTGTGTGTGTGTGTGCAATGATATTATTTTTCATGTTTGTAGCATACATATTTTATATATCTGACCTTGAAACCTGGTTCGAGACCTTAAGTTGTTATAGCTGGAGATGATTGTGCTAATAAAGTCATATTATTGTTTTATATACTTAAAAGAAATAGGTAACAGTATAAAAACAAAAATTTTTAGTAGCTACTATTTATACAATTAGATTGCTCCATAATTCCAGCAAAATTTCTTTAAGATAATACTTGTTTCTGTTCTATGTGAACTTCCCTCCAGTTGTTTTTATCATTTGTGCACAACTTGTTAATCATGCTTAAATTTTGCATCGCTGGTTCATATCATAAACCTAGCCGCATCTGTCAATTATATCAGGGAGGTATTTTCTGAAATTCTGTGTCTTGCTTAGTGTAGTCAGTGATCAAAGATAACTGCTCACAGAAAGCCTGGTGATTCAGATTTGCTATAATGCATTTTATTTTGAAGGTAAGTAACATTTGGCTGCCCCTTATTCAATTATCAGAAGTTATAACATTAAATATAAAAAGTAATGTTCATGGACAGGAGTTCTTTCATACCTCAGATACAGCCTAGTGATAATGGCTCATCCATTGTAACTCAATGATCTCTTGCTGTTGCAGTGACTTTATTGCCAAGTGTACCAGCACAGTTTATTACATTTGCACTGCTTGCCACAAACTCATTTTGTTGTTTCTCTTTCATCAGCTGTGCCTCATTGTTGTCATTGTTGCTGTCAAGGGACAGGTGAAGAAGGAGTCAACTAGCAAACAATGCGAAATTTGCAAGTAAGTAGATCCATTATTTTAGCAATAAACATGTTCAGAATAGGTTTTCTATTCAAGCAAAATAAAGTCTTTTGTTGTCTTCTTCAGTTGTAGTATGCTATAAAATAGGATACTATGACCGCAAAGAAAATCTTAAGTTGCAAAGTAAAAACTGAAATAGAATTCAATGGAAAAATAAAGACAGATAATGAAATGTCCACCATGCTGCACGTTCTGTCTTTACTAACACTACTTACAATGCAAACAAATAAGGGAAATTCACCAACATCATATTCTTTGACTTTGCAGAGGAATTCTCTTTAAGTTTCTTACATCATGATTCTGAAAGAAAATGAATTATATGGCTTGGATGATTGTTTGTGTCTTTCGGCTTTTCCCGGTTAGGGGTCGCCACAGCGGAACTCTGGTCCGCTAATAATTGGCAGTAGATTTTTACGTGCCGAGTTGCCAGCCCTGATGCACAACCTTCAATGAAGGTATGCTCATTCATGCATGTCTCCACTCAGAAGACGCTCTAGCTGAGAATCGAGTAAATTTGCAGGCCAGTTTGCTGTCAAAGCATTTGTCAGAATGAACTAGTTAATCATGCTTAACTGACACTAGAATAAATAGACTAAAAGAAAGTTAATAATATATAACAAAAGGGTACCTTGGGGTGCTTCTTTCCCCTACATCATCTTGTTTACGTTTAATTAAATCTACATCCTTATTCTTTTGATGAAAGTTCAGAACTGGCCTGTGTCAAACCTGGCATGAAGTGAAATGTTGGCAATGAAAGTTTTGATGAGAAAAGTGTAGTGAGATTGGGTTTCAGGCTTACATGCATAGCAGAACTATTGGCAATCTAATTAAGAATCACAGTTACTCTGGCGCCCTCTTCCTACATTTTCCTTTATTCAGGCACCCCAGGGCAAATGCAAGAGCCTGGGCTGTATTCTGCTACTATAAACACATTCTATTTATAAAACCTTCCACATGTCAATACTTCCTGTGGCCTAAGGCTTGATCCCTTGTTTATTTTCTATCAACATGGATAAACTAAGAAAATCCAACTGACCCTTTAAAGAGTATCGTCATCCCCACTCTGGACTACAGCCTTTTTAGTAGTAAACAATACAAACGCAAACCTACAAGATCACATTATTCACTGAAATCTTCTGATTCTTGGTTTTAATCTGATAGAAGAAAGCAACACTATCAGACAGATACCAAGCCAAATATCTTCTCACAGTCTTAAGTGCCATATCTCTGACTGGACCTTGGCATAGCTAAACTGCTGATTATGGGGCATTGTCCATCTCTAAAGAAGTTAATAAAGCTCTGTTCAGCCAGTGAAGTTTTTCCCTCTTCTATTGTGAAAATTAGTTCCCTATGTACCCGCCAACATTCACATGTGGGCAAAAGTAAAGCCATTTCCTAATTTATGAAATATCATTTCTCCTGAAAGACTGATCAGCTCAAATACATCATCTTATGTAGGTAATTTTGAAATTACTGTCAGTAAAAGCAGACGATTAAGTCTCCAAACTGTTAATGAACTACTTATTGTAACTAACTAAACAAGATTGATTCCTTCTACCTCCATTTGCCTGTTGTATGACTCTGAACAAGTTGCTAAACCAAACAGTGTTCCTGTATCACAACTGAAAAAAGAATACGTCTGTTCAAGGGGCTTACCTGGTTAGCAACTGTATTTAAAAAAAAGCAAAGGCACACCTTACCTCACAGCTGAATTGTATCCCCTATCAAGGGTTTACTGAATTTGTTAACATGTTTAATTATTTGTGTATAGTACTGGACCCATTCTTTGTGACACTTTGCCCCCATTGTCTGTAGATCAGGCCCTTCATGGCAAATCAGCCCATTTGTTCCACAGCACTTGGATGAGGGTCATCCAGGAGGGGCCATAATTTTGACAGCCGTCATGGGTGGTTTACGTTTTTCTTTTCTCCCCAATCCTTTCTTGTCTGCTGTGGTTAGGTACTGAGGAGAGAAGTGAAATAGGTCTTCTGTGAGGGATTTCCATCACTTCTAAAAGGGGTGTTTCATTCACACAACTCTTCTCATTCTACTGCACCATGAGTGGTGATCCCCAGCAGCATCTCCCACTGTGATCACAAGTGCAAGTGATTCCCTCAGTCCCCTCTGGGAGAGGTGAGTGGGCCATGACCCTTCAGTCCTCCTCCTCCATGTCCTGTAATTAATTCCCAGTCACCTGTGTTGCAATCATGGCTCCATCCTTCTGCACCATAGACAACCGGTATATTTTTTGACAGGTGATGCTGATTGGTTGATTGGTAGCTTGGTAGCAAAACATGGCACAGTATATCGGGTGGGCATAATTTGTCTGTTTTTTCATTAATTCAGTTTGTAAATGAGGCTGACATCCCCCTTAAGCCCTTACTTTCTATCTTGAAAACATGCTAGGTGTAGAAAATTAAGGGTGTGTGTGTCAGCCCTTTGGACTAGGAATGCAGTCATACTTTCTGGGTTGCTGCTGTTCTGGAACAGTACTTATGCTGGGTCTAGTGTTCTTCACAACTACCAATAGACCTTCTTATAGATCTATTATTATTGTGGTAAGTACATAATGTTCACTTCAGAAACATGAAAGAGGCATTAATTTGTCTCACGTTCATTTACTGTGTTACACAATGGTAGTAAGTGATTCAGTAAAGTATGTATTTAAACCACTGATAGCTATAGCTGACAAATTATATCCAGTGCAGGCCCATGTAGACAAAATTATAAACTCAGAAATTTTAAGCCACAGTCCAGACAAACAAAAACAGTCTTTACTTTAAAACTAGCCATTTCCCACAGTTTTTATCAGAAAATAAATAAATAAATAAACATAGTTTGCATACCCCCCCATCCCCATACAGTACAACAACATTGCCCTGAAATAGCTACTGGTATGATCTTTGACAGATCCTGACAAATATGTAAACCAGTTGATCTTTGTGAATGAATTCCTGGTGACTGATGTGAGTTGCCTAGACAGGAAATTCAAGAATGGCTAGTTATAACTCTGGAGAGGACTATAATCTCAAAAACCGTATGATGTTCCAAGCATGATGAAGTCTATATGCTGTCCAGCACTTCATATAATTATTGAATGTCCTTTTATGACTCAGATTGGTGTAATTCCCTATATGTCTAGTTGTATTTAGTTGCTTGTAGTTCCATGGACTTTATTGCACTGTACTGCACCTGGAATATTAGACTGACTCTTTAAGTATCACCTGGACTGAAAGAATGAAAAAGAATTATATTAAATTTAAATTAAAAAAATCAAGAATAGGGAGGACCTTTCAGAGACCCAGGCAATTGCAGACCCATACGTCTTATCAGCTGCATATGCAAAGCCATGGAAAAGACTTAGCATGGAACTAATCAGCCAAGACATAGAGAACCTCCAAGCACTGGACCCATCTCAATTTGGATCCATCAAGGGCAGGTCATGATTACTTGACCTGGTGAAGTTTTTTGAAAAGGTCTTCAAAAAAAATGGATGAAGGCAAAATGTACACTCTGCATTTATTGACCTGGCAAAACCTTTTGACACATTTCCCCATTCAGACATAGCAGAAACGCTAAATAAACTGGGAATAAACCCCTCTGTCACCTGCTGCATTGCCAACTGGCTCAGAGATAGGATGCAGATAATCAAAATGGGGAAGTTACCTCCGCAAAGATACCGGTCATCAGTGGAGTTCCCAGGATTCTGTGCTGGGATCCTGTTTGGTATCTACTTTTCTGAAGTAATATCCAATACCAAAGGGCTCTGTCTGACTAAGTTTGCAGATAACCCCAAGCTAGGAGCAGTCATTGACTCCCCAAATGAGTTAGCCATCAAGCAGAAAGTTTTGCCCCAAATAAATGATTGGTGCCAAAATCATTGATTGAAACTAAATGCCAAAAAATGCATTATTGTATCCTTTGGGAGGTCATCTACCTGGAGAATTACCACATTGAAACTATATCCCTAAGAGTTTTCTGAGTTGTTCAGGATTTGGAAACCTATGTAGACAGTGACATAACCTTTGAGCAACGTGTCCATTATTGTTTGAAAGTCTTTCCATATTGCTCAGCTTATGAAAAAAGGGGTTGTGTCTAGATTTAGGGATGTCATTGTCTCCCTTTACTCAGCCCTCTTAAGGCCAGTCATTAAATATAATGCTCCCTTTGGCATGTGTCTGTCCAGACACATGCAACAACTGGAATGCCCACAGAGATATCTTACTAAAAGGATACAAGGCCTAAACAACATGTCCTACATGGATCGACTCAAAGCCATCTCACCTAAGTTGGTATCCTACAGTCTACTAAGAGGTGATATTTGTCTGGGGTACAAGGCATTCGCTGACCCATTACTGATGGATTTATTGCACATTAGCAAGTCAAATGTCATCAGAAATTCTCAGTCTAGGGATTTAAACCTCTTCTGCAACATCAGTAGAACAGTCTTGAGGGACAGGTATATCTTGCAGAGGGTACCGTTGCTCTGGAACAGACTCCCCATCCACATAAAACATAGTTCATCCTTGTCTCCCTATTCAAATGCAACTTAGATCTATTGATGGGAAACAGAACATTTACCCCAGGACTACCCCTGTACTACTAATGGATATAGGCAGCTCCTAAATGCTTTATCCCATGCATGGGTCCCCTCAAATTATCTATGATGTGAACCCAGTTATTCTCATTAGGGATAATATATAATCATTGACCACGGGAAGGATAAAGCCAGTCATTTGAGCACAACAAGGGAAAGTGGGTAGGCTTAAAATGCCCCACAAAGGCAACTAGCTTAGTACTTACCTATAAACTTATGAACTTGTAGCTAAAAATAGTAACCATTTACGATCAACATCCCTTTATGTATGTTGAACAGTTTTCTGCTCTTAGACAAAAAAAACGCTGTTTTCTAATCGTTACTTTTATTGTTTATCTTTGCTGTAGTGAAGACACTGTACCATGTTTTGGAATGCTGTCCTGTGGAACCACCAATAGTCAGTTTCTACTCTGTGCCCCTAACTGAAAAAGAAGACTCAGGTTTCCACTGTCCCAGTCTTCAGAAACTCTAATTTCATCCCATGATTTATTCAAATGATTAATTACAGGTAATACCAGCTTTCAATTCCATTAGCTAAGAATTCTAGGACGAATCCAGTAAGGACTCACTGTCTTGTCTGTTCTTACTTTTTTTCCTTCTTGACCATTTCATCTGTGAAATGCTCGGGATCATCCTCCATTCTGATGCTTACTTTTGCTGACTAGATATAATAAAATCACCTGCTCCTTTGTAAATACTGAGAGGTAGGCATTTAGTAAGTTGACATGTCTGTGGCCTACCACTTCTTTGCCACATTGTGGTGTAGAACAGTGCCTGCACAACCAGTCATTTCAAATTAAACAAAGTACAAAAAAAGTTTTTTTGCTCCCCTCAGGAATTCACACAAAGGGCTCATCTACCTGCATGCAACTGGTCCATTTTTTCCAAGGGGAAAGGAGCTAGGCATTTCCAGACTATGTGAGAGCCCTACAGCCATTCTTTCATGCCAGGAAATCCCAACTGGCCCTCTGTTTCCCAGCGAGAGGTGGCTCGCAGTTGGCAGGCCAGCTTGCTGGTTCTAGTGGTTGGACTACCCTTTCCACATGGGAACACCCCTCCACCTTGGCAGCTTCTCTGAGTCCCACATCACTCTCTCTGAGGGGAAGCATGCCTCCACACACCAAATTCACCCTCTCTTCCTAGTACAAGTGCAGTATGACAGTGAGATAAGTAGGCTTAAACTCCACTATGTGTGACAAAAAGTGCTCCCGCTAGGTGTACTCCTGTGGCAAACCACTGTCACCTCCCTCCCCCCAGAATGGGGGATTAGATAGCAATCACTCATTCCCATCCTCTCTGACCAGCTCCAACATGTACCTAAGCCATTAGTCAAAGACTGGTCACTTGTAGCATAATTAGAGATTTATCCCTCTATGCCATGGAGCTGAATAATCCACATATAAAAAGTTATTGACCAGTCCAGGCAGTTCTGTTCCCAGTTCCTTAATCGAGAGATGCAGGTCATCAGATAAGAAATATTTAGCTAACTCTATGACCCAAAGTCCTTTCAATAACCTTATTTTATTCAGTACTTGCTGTCATACTTGTAAGGCTTTCTTGTAGCTATCTAGTACTGACGCATTTATATAACGTTATTGAAAGATGAAAATAGCAAATGCTATTTCATTAAACCTAAAATATCTAAACCACATAATATCAAACATCCAGAACAGCAATTTTTTTCCTTGGGAAAAAAATTTCCTATTCTGAAACACATACACACAACACAAGCACATCTAAACAACATCAATACACACACATACACTTATAATCCTACAACTAACATACACTAAACTATACATACACTACTATCTATCCACTTACCTTAACCCAAACCCTAACCCTAAGGTCCATCACTATCGCACACTCACCTAACCCGCTCCCTAACCCTAACTCACTTAACCCGCCCCTAAACCTTATTCAACTAACCCGCGCCCTAACCCTAACTCACCTAACCCATGCCCTAACCCTAACTCACCTAACCCGCGCCCTAATCTTAACAACCACACAATCGCACACTTACCTGAACCCGACCTGTAAATCTTCATCACAGCGATGAAAATAGCGAAGCCACAGAACTGGCCAACCAAATTCTTTCCCTAGGAAAGAATTTGGTGTTCTGCAGCTTTGCAATTTTTAGTGTTCGATTAAAACGGGTGGTTATTAGAACATTTGAAGTTTTAAAACTTCGATGTTCTGATATAGCCCGTACTGGCCTATCTTTATTCTTTCCTGGTAAAGGCAGAAAAAAAAATAAGATTCTGACTGTGTGCACGTATTACTGTTTCACCATGTCAAAAGTATACTATGAATTTTCCATTTTTTTCCTACATTATTTTTAATAAGCAAGGAGGAATGATTCTCACTGTTTTGATCTCTATTAATGACAAGTTAAAAAATGAAAAAAAAAAAACACAGATTTGCTTTGGCATAAACATAAAAAATACAGCAGATGAGGACTACATGGGCCAGATGAGTCTGCCAAATACACTGTGAAACACAGGTTATTGTAATTTAACTTGTATCCAACATCTCTACAGTATAGCCTATACCTCCCCTCTACATTCTCAAGTTTGCTAAATTTGCCACCTTTACTAGAATGCCATTTCTTGCATTCACAAATCTCTCAGTGAAAATACTTCCATCTGTACTTAATGGTTATTATACAATGACTGGCTATTAATATTCAAAAATGAGCATGCTGATTGGGCAGCCCAGCCAGCGTGCCCGTTGTAAATCCGAGAATATACCAAGGGGAAAAGGTCTGGTTGCCCAGACTTTTTTCCATTAGTATATCTCATAAGTGTTTTACTTTTCCTTCTTTTTTTTAACAAAATAACAAATCAGAAGACCTCAAAATGAACAAGAGAGATGGTGCAGACAAAAATAAAAGGATAATCAGGTATGTTCCGCAAAACTATAGAAACTTACCTCATTATCTTTTTATTTTGTCTGTCCTGGCTCTCCCTCATTCGTTAAAGGTCTCCCAGTTTCTTTTTTTGTTTTGTTTTCAATTTAAAAAAAGAAGCAATGGAGATCATCCTTTCTCCTTTGCTTCCTTTGCACAGCACTGATGTACTGCGTAAGCGTGGGAACACAAGTCCCATACGCATGCACAGTACATCAGAAAAAGCCCCAGGATACCACAAAACTGCAGAAGGGCAGCATGGAGGCATTATACAAAGACATTATTTAAGAAAAGTAAGTATTTTTTACTTAAATAATGTCACTGTATAATAGCAATAACCGACTCTGTGGTTGTGGTATATTGAAATTTATCCACAGTTGGCTTTATTTAATCACAACAGCCATGGGGAAATCTTCAATATACCACACCATGCCATTGATTATTGCTTAATTCTCACACTATTTGTGAATTGAGGTCTCTTATTTCTAAAACTGCTACTTTGAAAGATTATTTTCTGAACTTCACCAATTCCCATAAGATATTGTAAATACCATTATATCTCCACTGCTTTTCTGAAGGGCGTGCATGATTATTTCCACAAACCATTCTTTTATGTAAAATCATAGGAAAAAATGAATACCCCAAAGTTTAATTCCATATTTATTTCTGTCAGTTCTTTACCCTTCATTATACAACATTTCTCCTAGTTTTCCTTTTAAAATGACTCACCTTGTATTCCTTAAATCTAAGGTACCATACAGTAGACCATTTTTCAAATTTTACCAAGTAAAATATTATCCTCTCTACAATGTCCTGTGTATGTACTCTGCTACATTTGCAAAGAAGCACACCTTCACCATCAGCTTTATTAATGAAGTCAGTCCAACCACCAACCACTGTGAGGTCCCACTGGTAACTCCAATGTCCCATCTGAAGACTACATTTGCTATTATTGTTTGGTCTGTTAAGCAGTAAGTTTTCTGTCCAGGCCGCCACTTGTGTTTCCACTCACATAAAAGCTAACATTTGTCTTCATTTATCATATGGTACTGTGCTAGATGCCTTTCTAAAAATGTAATGTCTACCTTGTCTAGCAGTTTAATTGCAGCAAATTAGCCTATGATCTGCTAATGGGATTCATATGGTAGTACAGGGTCTGATTCTCTCAGTCTCCATTTGCCTACTGCACACCTCTGAACAAATTACTTAACCAAAAAAATGGGCCTTAATCCAAATGAACAGCCCAGCTAAAATATGAATATATGGCTAATAAAATGAGTAATTTACTGCATTAGTAATGTGTTAAAGAGCTGTAACAGACTTGTCTAATATATTTTATCTCTTGTGAATCCATGCGGTCTAGGGAGATACAGACATACAGACTACTGACTTTCAGACATTGGAGTGATTGCTATAATTTCCAGGACAAAAAAGATCAAGGCAACTGGCCTGCAGTTTCCTGTCCCTGTACTGCTGGCAGCGCTGCAGACTGGAGGCAGATCTGTCATTATCTGTCTAAGTGTCCAGCCAAGGGCACTACCCAAGTTCCACTATTTGTTTTGCAGCATTGTAAGCAGTGTTAGTGGTTCTTCCCTTTGTCTAATTTTAGCTCTGTGCTGAACCCTGACTGGATCTTAGTGTATCATCTACCTGCAGTGTGAGCTAAGTTCCTGTATGTCAAAAAAGTTAAACCTCCATAGAAAATCTTCTGTACCTTGTATTTCACACACATACACATATAGAGACATAGACAGACACACACACACACATACAACACACGTGTACACACACACACACACACACACACACACACACACACACACACACACACAGACATATACAACACGTGTACACACACACAAACTCGCACATACACCCATGTATATGTATATATGTGTGTGTGTGTGTGTGTGTGTGTGTGTGTATATATATATATATATATATATATATATATATATATATATATATATATATATATATATATATATATATATATATACATATATATATATATGGGTCTACTTTGTTTGACAGAAAACACATTTCACTGAAACTCATTTTGTCGAAGCCTCATTTCACTGAAAATGAATTCCCTGAGCACAATTCCCTGAAAGCTCACTTCACTGAAAGCTCATTTGACTGAAACTCATTTCATCTAAACAGGTATATGCCCTGTTCCCCACTGTAGTTCATTCTGTGCTATGTATTTTTACTTTCTTCCTTTTCTTTTGATATGCAGATATGCATTACTGGCTCCATTATTTCTGCTTACAGGATGTGCCATTTTCTTTGTAGTAGTGTGAAACAGGGTTTTAAATCAAGCACAATTATTTAAACCTACATTACGATACTGGCATCAGGCAAACTGCAAGAATCCTTTTCCTCACTTTCCTCATCACTAACAAAACACATTCAAAAAAGTTGAATTATTTTTTATTAGTTTCAAATAATCTTTACAAACATTTGTTGAGCAAAAACCGCTCTGTACATTAAGGATTTTCAGTGATTCTAAAAAGTTCTGAGGCCAGCTGTTGCCTTCTATTTGAGTGAAGGTTAACAGACACACTCTCTGTAGATGTACATGACAACTGAAATAAGCACAGGTTATCTCCTTTACCTCCTGGAAGTCTGATGGGCATATTATTTCTATATGTAGTGTCCTGACAGCCTCCAAGCAGAAAGAGCACATAGTTTGAGGGGTCCTAGCATAATGGCCAAACACTCCTCCATTTTCCTGTCGTCAGCAAGAAATAAGATTAATTGCTTGATATTTCTGTAAATGACTCTCATTCAAAACCTATACATGTAACTGCAGTGAGAAAGCACCCGCATTTGTGTCGAATGATTTGTTTAGGATGATCAACCACTTGTCTTCTTCTGGAGCTATAGTTTGATCTAGCGTTTAGCTTTCTGTTGCTCGCTGTCTGCACACAATTAATTAGTTGCCCTTTGAGCTCACAAAGGACTTTGCACAATTGGTTTACCACCAGTGTGAAACAGTAAATGCTGACTATGTAAGCAGCTGAGCGTGATAGGATCTGGGTTGATTTGTTGCAGTTTCTTCATTATGTTCTACCATCCAGAGTCTGCACTTGTAGTTGTTTTAAATAGCTTGTTTTAAGCTGCAATTCATTACATCTCATAAATGACTGTGTGGAGGCACATAAAGGAAACTGCACTCAGCAGCACATGCCAGTTTTATTAAGAACAACTTATAAAATTCTATTGCTTACATACAGCGGGATATTCTTTGTTAACACAATAGTACTAAAAGCACATTGGGCGTCAAATGAATTGGGGGAGGGGTGGGACAAAAAATGGGATTCATGATAGTAGTAACATTTAAAGCTTATTTCTGTTTATTGTTTTCACAACAAGAGTATGCCTGAGATATTTATATTCCACCTAACACTGCTATTTTGGAGCTTAAACATTTTGGGAGAAATGCTCAGCTTTCAGCAGGGAATATTACATATAGGTAGGGACTGGAGTTTAATGTGCAACAATGAGAATGTATTTGGAGTGAAAATATAACAAGAGGGTAGATTTCTGAAGAAATATGTAAAATATTTGGAATAAAAAATGTGAATTCAGTAGCAGGAACTTGGACAGAATTTCCATTTACATATTATTCCCCAAGGTGCAATAACTGGGCTGGACTTGATAGAAATTATATTTCACATTAACGTGTCCATTTAATTGAGAACCTTGATACACATCCAACAACTATTCCAGATCATGCTTCAGTAATTACTAAGATAAAAAATGCAGGATAATGAAATAAAGATGAGACATTGGTACTTCCCCACCTAGTTGTTAAGAAGAGAGGAATTTAAGGAGTGGCTAGTGGAAATTATCCTGGGGTTATTAGGGAAGATAGAAAGTACTAAAAAAGTTATACCTAGTGTATGGGATAAAATGAAAGTGGAATTTAAAAATAGGGTAGAAATAAAAGAAAAAGACATAGTTAAGAAGTAAAAGGAATTATTTAGAGGAGCTGGCAAAGGTTAAGGTATTACAAATTAAGGGAAATCTTAAAGAACAAACGGAGGCACAATTGCAAAGTGCTAAAGAGAAAATAAGGGACTTCCTGTATAATATGCATGAGTTTAGAAAGATTGCTGTTAAGCAACTGTTTTTGATAATAACTTCAGTGTACAAAAACTTTTGGCACACTGACTTATGTGACAAAAAGTAGAAAGGGTAGTTAACAAACTTAGGGAACCTTTAGCAAGGAAAATAATCAGAGGTCCTGTAGATGTATTAGAGATATTTGGGAAATTGTAATGAAAATTTGTATAACGCAGAGAAGTGGGGAAATAAAGAAAAAGCACAAATGTAAATATGTATGGAAGACTTAAATATGCCAAGGTTAGTTAAGATAGGAAGACATGATATAAAAATGATGATGATGTATAACAAACCTGCAAGGAAGTCTCCAGGAATATATGGCATTCTAGTGGAAGTCTGGAAGTTAGGAGGAAAGAAAGTGATAAAAATCTGGAAGGTTTTGTTTAACTGTATTTTAAAGGAAAAGAGCAAAAAATATCCTGGAAAAAAGTTGTGGTGGCTGTAATATCTAAAGATGGTTGAAGATACATCCGATCCAGCTTCATATAGGCCCATCTCAATTCTAAATCATGATTTTAAAGTGTTTATGTCTATAATGACTAAATAAATGGCAAAGGTGATGCCAACATTGATAGATATGGATCAATGTGGTTTTGTGGATGGGAGGCAAACATTTGACAACATTAATAGAACAATGGTGATCCAGAGGGAAGCAGAATGTAAGAAAATACTTTGCTATTGGTTGGCCTTGATGCAGACAAAGCATTTGACAGAGTAAGCTGGGGTTTTATGAGTAGAGTAATGGAAGCATTTGCATTTCCTGATACAATAATAAGGTTAATTTGAAGGATATGCGAAGGATTGGAGGGAAAAAAATCAAAGTGGGAGGGCTTCTGTCTGAAAAGTTATATCTGAACAGAGGAACCAGGCAGGGGCATCCTCTTTAGCCTTTGTAATTTGCATTATATTTAGAACAGCTGACAAAGAAAATAAGACACTCAGAAATTTAAGGATATAATTGATAAAATGATCATGAAAAGTTGGCACTATTTGCAGATGATATTATTTTTTTTTTCAGGCTATAGAATTATTGAAGATAAAATGAAGGCTACAGCTATAAACTATTTACTCACATGTGAACTGCTCCAGCAATGCTCGTATTTATAGGAATGAGATAAGATTAAGTATTTAGCAGTACATATTAAAAAATGATTCAGTTATGGCAGTTAAGAATATGTGGGAAGAGACTAAACAAAAGCTAAAACAAAAGATGAGAAACTGGAAGCTCTTGCCTATGGGTATGCATAACAAGATACAAGCAGTAAAATGTTTTAGTCCCTTTAGTTTTATACACAACTCAGGCATATTTTTATCAGTCAGATGAGAAGTTGTGGACAGTGATTATTAAAGAGTTGAAGCATTTTATCTTGGAGGGGAAGAGGGCAAGGGTCAAGTGGGATAAGTTAATTCTCCCAGCAGAACAAGGATTACCTGATTTGAAGGGATATTTCAGAGCTACGCAACTAAGGCTGTAATACATAACACAAGCAGAAAGTTACAATTCAAAGTAGAAAGGGATGATGATTATGATGATGATGATGAAGCATATGGGGATAATTAAGAAATAAGGAAATAATTGGATTTTGGATGCAGACCCTTAAGGAGAATAACAACATTTGTATAATATTATATTCATAAAGTAGCAGAAATGTACTAAGAACTAAGCCAGCACAGGAATGGAGAAAGGAAATTCTGCTGCTAGGGATACCTGCAATTAGGGGTACAGAGAATAGACAAGAGAGGGCTGGAGTTTACTGGAGGAAGCTGGCAAAGGAACCAAGGTATTGGGAACAAATGATTAGAGAAGGAAAGGTAACCAAATGTGAATCGGCCAAAAAGGCATTTGGATTGTAGGTTAGTGATGGCCTTCCCTATCAGAGATTGATATCAGAATATAGACTAAGAGAAAGGGATAGGAGAATCCTAAATGAAAGACCTGCATTGGTTGAGTTTTTAACTGAATCTAGAATGGAAGCTGCTGTTAAAAAAGAGATGATTCGTAAGGCATATAAAATATTGCACAATATCTATAAGAATCAGTCAGAGGTCTGAAAAGATTGGGAAGAGAGATTAGTTATGCATTTCACAAAGAAACAATGGGAGGACATATATATGGCTCCCAAATATACAATGAAGTCTAGAAGATTTAGAATTTTTGCCTGGAAGAATTTAAAAAGATAGCTTTATACCCCAAACAGACTCCAAATCATTTTTCCTCATGTAGATGGCAAATTTTGGAGGTTTGATGGGGAAGAAAGAGGTAACTGGGAACATATATTTTGGTAGTGTAGTGAGTTGGCATACTTTAAAAATTCCCTACAGAGAACTCTGTCAGGAATACTGGGTGAGAAAATGAATGTAACTATGGAAATGATTGTTTTGAGTTGGGATACAGGGTCTGAAATGCCTTGACAAAGTAAGGCCTTGTTAAGTTTAATTCTGGTAGATACCAAAAAAGCAATTATTAGAATATGGAAATCAAAATTTAAGCCAGCCATACTTTAAGTAGTGAATATTGTAACAGAGATAAAAACAGGAAGTGAGATCTTTAGAAAAGGGCAAGTGTAAATTAGAAAAAAAAATGGAAATTGTGGGAATAATACATGCAAAAAATGTTTTGGAGGAGGACTGAGGTTTTAAAGAAGGCAGTAATTGAATAATTAATGTAATGTTGCTTAGATTATACATCATATATATTGTTATATATCCTATAATGTTTGTAAATGTGAACTTATTATGGTTTGATTACTTTTCATAACTGCAAGTCTACCTATGTCACAAGTGATAATTCAATAACGGTGTTTAAAAAAAAGATTATGCTTGAGAGTATGTATCTGAATATACTTACGTTTATACTGTTTTTATTGGTCTACTACAACCTTGTATTAAGACATACTATTTGACTGCAGCAGGTTTCTGCACTAGAGTAGTGGCAACACTAATGTATTGTCGTCTCGCTCTCTTTTTTTGGCTTGATGTATTTACAGAGACAAATGTCAATAATCACTAACTTAAAAAAACTGTAAAGAAGTATATGTAGGAACCAGAAGATCAAAAAACCTTATTATCTCCTCGGATAAATAAATGATGAGAACTTGTCTGAAGTGATGTATGCAGTTTTATATCACTTAGATTCAAAAAAGCACAAGGAGAGGCAGTTTGGGTAGGAGTAGCAAGAATAGTTTAGGGTATGCATTAAAACATAACTGAGGGTAATTAAAGGAAACTGATATGCATACCTTAGAACCTTTGAGGGAAGTGCAGAGAAGGTGGACATAACAGAAAATCTGAATTACCTGAAATAAGTTGTCTGAGAGAGTTATATATTGATACAGAAGGAGATAAAGAATGCATATGCAGATAAAAGATGACAACATTTGCTATTGAAGACAGAGGGTGGGACAGCTCATGGAGAATGCAAGAAAGTACAGTTTGACATTAAATGTGGTCAATACTTGGAGAAGACTTTTCATTGTAATTCTTATATGTGTAGAGTGAAGTATTTTTGCGGGTTAGTTAGTAACTGCCTTTATCCAGTAGTTCAGGACACATGTGTAAAAGGTAAATTGGCCAAGCTGTCTCTATCATCAGTTAAAGCCTATTGCTATGTATGACAAACCTGGCTTATCAGAGGGTAGCGTACATTGGGAAACATTTTTCACAAAATCTCACCAAGATGACACTGATATATAGACTGTATTTTATATAGCATACATCATGGACAGAAGTAGGTCAAAAATTAAAAAAAGATAGTTGGGTGCACAAAACCCAGGATAAAAAAAGTGCCCAATAACTGGTAGGGGCACTGGTGCCAAGACTGGAAAAAAAATGACAGTGTAGAATCCTCAAAATAAGGAAACATTCCTTCAGTGGGGCTAGGCCAGGCCCAGGGGGAGGACAGCCCACCTGTTGTAGAAGGACATAGCAGTTCACAAAAATCACAAAAACTGATAGGCCAAAGAAGAGCCATAAACTCGAGAGAGTGAACTATTGAGAATAAGAAATAAATTATGTAGTTACTATTATGCAAAAAGCCGAGAATTTCCAGACACAAGATATACAAAAATATTAAGAGAGAAATTAGAGGAAAGAAAAATACTTCCACAAGAAAAAACTGTCAGAAGCCTCAAATAAAAATTTGTGTTTATTAATACAATAGATTTGTGAAAAACATTATATAGACCAAGAAACTTTGATCTGTTTGTAAAAATAAACATCTGAGGAAGTATAAAAATATGCCACACAATTGAAAAATTATAAAAACAAAATCAGATTTAGCGCTTTCATCCACATGCAATGTGGACTTCCTCAGAATGTTATTAATGAATCAATCAAGCTTTTAAATACTTGTTTAGGTGCCAAAAATGCAAAACAACTTATTTTAAAGAAAAATACATATAAAAAGTGCATTGTTCAAAATAGCATATGTTATTTGATATATTCAATACTCTTATATCCATAATACTAAAATTCAAACACAATATATAATATATAATAATAATTATTACCAGTGATTTTAATAATTTAATAATTTGATAATTCAATATTATATTCCATTAGTATTTCATTAATATCATTAATGTTAATATTAATATCAGTGGGAGCAACTTTCAACATTAATTTTCAATAACTAAAAAATGAAAAAGTGAAAAAATTAATAATTGTGTGTGTTACAAAGATTATAATAATGTTACCTTACAGATCCTACAAGTTTGCCTTTAAAATAGGTTTAATTGTAATATAGTCATTTAAACCTGGTTCATTTGAAGCATCTGTCAAGATCTGCCATCTAACTTCCTTCTGACCTAAAATAGCTTTGTAATTTCCTCGTCTTTGTCCCTGCCTAAGATGTTCCAATATTGCAAATCTAAAACTGTGACTTTCCCCATATTTGTCTATATGTCTAAATAATGCGTTGGTTCTATCTTTTTTCTTTATGGCATACAAATGGCCATATATTCTCCTTTTGAACATTCTCTCCATTTTACCTATGCAGAAGCTTGGACAGGTCATACATTTGGCCATGTATATGATGTACCTAGTATTACAATTGCCATACTGAAATGTAATCTGGTCCTGTTTATGTTCTCCAAAATAATACCTTCAGTTTCTAGTATAACCTGACACTGTCTACAGCTTCCACACCATCTAGTATGTCTATTCTGTTGATTTATGTTCCTAAACATGTTGCCTCTCTCTAATATCATCTTTGCATTACTTCTCATTTTATATACAAACACAGGGGTGTCCCCGACTATATTTTTTATTTCATTATTGATCGTATGTTCCAATTCTTACTTAAAATCTTCTTTATTTGGTTTACTTGAGGTGTGTATTAAAAAATGCAAGCCTTTCTATACCTTTCATCCATATTGTTAACCACAGCAATGGTTTTTATCTGTTCTTTTCCTAAAACAGGAGAATATTTCTTTCCCCATTCACTAACTACATACTCCTTGACATCTTCCAATAAATGCAAAGGATATCCTCTAGCACTAAATAATGTTTTTATAAAATCTATTTCATCAAGCATTTCTGAATATGTGGATGTCATTCTAGCCGCTCATATGCACTGTCCTTTAAATATATTCCTCATCATTTTTTGAGGATGGTTAGTGGAATACTCCAAATAATTGACAGAGAAGGTACTTTTTCTGTGAATGCGAGACTTAAACCCATTGGCTGTAATAGATATATACGTATCAAGGTACGCAATACCCTCAGTACTATAAGAATGTATAAATTTTAAATAATCACTCGTATTGTTCATATACTCACTGAACTCATCTATGATATGTACTGGACCATCCCATATAATAAGGATATCGTCCAGGAATCTTGAATAATATCTTACGTACTTGAAGTATTCACTTTTAAAGATGTTATTGGTCTCCCAATCTAGCATGACCAGGTTTGCAAAAATGGGGGCACAAGCTGCCCCCATTGCCACTCCCCTGGTCAGCTTGTAAAATTCACCTTCAAAGTATATATAATTATGTTCCAGTACAATAGACATGAGTTCCATTATTAAGTTGATTTGTTCCCATTCTAAACCTGACTAGTGCCTAATACTGTTACAGAAACTTTCTAATCCTTTTTGTTTGGGAATGCATGAAAATAAGTCTATCACATCTACTGCAATCTAAATAATTCCTTCCTTCCATACATCAGAGGTTAGGTTACCTAATAAGGCCCATGAATCCTTTATTAGGTGTGGTATCTTACAATATATATGCTTGAGCCATTTATCGATAGCTGTTCCCAATGGAAATGTTTTTGAATGGCTACCTGAAACTATGGTATGAAAAGGCGGGTCAATTATGCTCTTGTGATCTTTTGGTATACCTACTGTTGTAGCTAGTATCGGATACTCACCTTTTAAATATTTATATGTATCATATGTAATACATCCATCTAACAAAATTTCTTCCAAATACATGTCAGTTCATTTATATCCTATGTTGATTTCATTCTTAGATACAGATACATAACTTCCTGACTCCTGTAGTATTTTGTACATTTTATTTGCATATTCAAACGAGTCGTATAATACCATCCCTCCACCTTTGTCCGGTTTCATCACCCTAATGTTACTGTTACTCTTTAGCTGTTGTATAAGCTGTGCTTCATCATCCAATAAGTTGCAAGGTACTTTCAGGTGTCTTTTAATGTTCTGTAAACAGTGTATTTCCCTAGTAACTATTTTTTTCATACACAGCTACACTTGGGTGTATAGGGGGGATGTAAACACTTTTTTTCTTTAACCCATCCTTACAGGCTAAAGGTGGTTTGTTATGAAAAAGTATAGCTAAGTTAGTTTTCCTAAGAAATAACTTAATCTCAGTTAGACAATCGACTACATGAAATTTTGTCTTAGGTATGTATTTCATACCTTTAGAAAATAATTTGAAATGCTCTTCGTGAACTACGTTGTTAGTGTAATTATATATATTAAAGTTGTCCATACTGCGTACCATACCATCAGTGTTCTTTTCATCTAAGACTGATTCTACAAGTGAATCACAGTCTATACTTGTCTCAATTTCAATATCTATCTCTTGTTCTTCCCCCAATCCTGATTTATATATTTTTTCTGTCCCCATTCTTGTCTGTTCCTTCTCCACTTCCAGTCCTTTTTCCAATTCTGCTGTGATGTTTGTTTCCAACCTGCATGAAAATTTGAATTACCATCTTCATAGTGCCCCTCCTGATTAAAACTCTGACGTCCATCTATATCATTGTCATCACGTCCCTCAGGAAACCTCCTTGTATTTTCTTTCCAAGGGTATACCCTATTAGACTTGTACTCTGCTATATCTCTATTTATCTTTTTATTCTTCTTCACATATATTGCTGGAGCTTTCTTATCAGCTAGTGTGTATTGTTTAGTGTATAGTTTCTCCCACTGGTCAAATAATAAATCATTTACTATGGCATTATTTAATTTCTCCACTTGCTCTGTAAGCATACACAATTTTTCATAATTTTTCTTGATTAAAAGTCTCATGTAATCAAAACCAAACCTATTGAAAAGAGTATCAAACTCTTCACATACTTGATTATTTAAAAACACCCCCATAGGCACTTTAAAAAAAACAAAGTCCCTTAGGGACTATATTCAATGCAAGACATTTGTTTAAATATGTGTTGTCAATCTTAACCCCTTTTATCGCATTCATTATCTTTCCAAATGAGTAAATGTGCTCTCTTAGTGTTCCATTAACCATATTTAATTGGTTAGGATCAGGCCCATTTACCTGACTCATAGAATTAAAACATACATCTTTTTGCAAAAATTCATCCAACTGAGCAACACACTGTCCCGTATTATGCTTAACTAAATTGTTACAATTCACACTCACTCTGGGACTCAAGCTGTGTCTTACAGTACCTTTCCCATTTATTGTACCATTGTTCATGGTTGTTGAATAAGTTCTGACTGCCATGGTACGCTTAGGTTTGGTCCCAATTTGGAGAGATTCCTCATCCAAGTTGTACGGTGAAAAGTCAAAGGTGAAATCCTTTTCTGATAACCGACTGTTGCCGTTTACTGTTCCTTGCAAACCCACAGTCTCCAGAGCTGCAGAACCACCTGTTCCTACCCCCTGGCTGTTGGGTATCTCAAGAATTCAAAACACTTCCGACTGATAGATTTGACTCTGTACACATATGTTGCGAGGCCTCCCCTTTCGGACCAATCTGAGTCATTAGCTCCAATAAACGGGTGACTTCCCCTTTGAGGATCGAGACTTCCGAATGAAGTCTCTGCAACTCGTCTCTTCCTACCAGGGAAGACTTTTTGAAAGGGAATTCATCCAAGGTATCCATACACATACCACTGAATATGCCACACGATAGTGTTCAGACAACCAAATAAAAACGTGAAAAAATTAAACGCTACAGAGTGCTGGATTCCTCAGAAGAACACGAACACCAACAAAGTAATAATCCACAGATTTAATGAAAAATTATAAAAACAAAATCAGATTTAGCGCTTTCATCCACATGCAATGTGGACTTCTTCAGAATGTCATTAATTAATCAATCAAGCTTTTAAATACTTGTTTAGGAGCCAAAAATGCAAAACAACTTCTTTTAAAGAAAAATAACTTCTTTTAAAGAAAAATACATATAAAAAGTGCATTGTTCAAAATAGCATATGTTATTTGATATATTCAATACTCTTATATCCATAATACTAAAATTCAAACACAATATATAATATATAATAATTATTACCAGTGATTTTAATAATTTAATAATTTGATAATTCAATATTATATTCCATTAGTATTTCATTAATATCATTAATGTTAATATTAATATCTGTGGGATCAACGTTCAACATTCATTTTCAATAACTAAAAAATGAAAAAGTGAAAAAGTGAATAATTTTGTGTGTTGTAAAGATTATAATAATGTTACCTTACAGATCCTACAAGTTTGCCTGTAAAATAGGTTTAATTGTAATATAATCATTTAAACCTGGTTCATTTGAAGCATCTGTCAAGATCTGCCATCTAACTTCCTTCTGACCTAAAATAGCTTTGCAATTTCCTCCTCTTTGTCCCTGCCTAAGATGTTCCAATATTGCAAATCTAAAACTGTGACTTTCCCCATGTTTGTCTATATGTCTAAATAATGCGTTGGTTCTATCTTTTTTCTTTATGGCATACAAATGGTCTTATATTTTCCTTTTGAACATTCTCTCCATTTTACCTATGTAGAAGCTTGGACAGGCCATACATTTGGCCATGTATATGATGTACCTAGTATTACAATTGCCATACTGAAATGTAATTCTGGTCCTGTTTATGTTCTCCTAAATAATACCTTCAGTTTCTAGTATAACCTGACACTGTCTACAGCTTCCACACCATCTAGTATGTCTGTTCTGTTGATTTATGTTCCTAAACATGTTGCCTCTCTCTAATATCATCTTTACATTCCTTCCCATTTTGTATACAAACACAGGGGTGTCCCTGACTATATTTTTAATTTCATTATCAGTCGTAAGTATGTTCCAATTCCTACTTAAATTCCACTTTATTTAGTTTACTTGAGGTGTGTATTCCAAAATGCAAGCCTTTCTATGCCTTTCATCTATATAAAACCTAGAGCTTTTTTTAAAGTATAAAAAAGAAATATGGATATGGGAAAGAAAGAGAGATTTGTTATGGTGCAATATTTATGCAAAGTCGAAAGCCAAATTAATCAATACAAAAAAGGCAGTCCCAAAGATATTTGAAGAGAAATACAGGCAAAGGCATCTAGATATGAATCTGGATAGTATCCCATGAATGTGGGATACTATCAAATGCTTTTTTGTAGTCAATCCAAGCTATATTTAGATTCTTCCCCTTTTTGCAGTTCTCCGCTATGACTTTATTTAACAACAAATGATCCTTTGTTCCATATGACTTTCTTTTATTGCCCTTTTGTTCTACTGCCATAACTGAGTTTTCTTCTAAATGACTATAAACTCTGCCAACATCATTTCCCATGTATAGTTTATACATCATCAGAAAGCAAGTTATTGGTCTATAATTTTAGGGTAGCTTGCAGGTTCACTCTTAAGTAAGACCATTGTTTTGCCTGTTGTTAGCCAGTGTGTTTTCTGTTCGGGTTGCACATATAAATAGTTCTTACTCATGGCTAAATCCTCGTGCAAAGATGTTAATACTTTTAACCAAAAGTTAGGTACTGCATCTGGGCTTGGAATTTTCCAGTTAGAGGCTTTTCTTAACTTTGTTTCAAACACTCTGTCTGTTACTTCATCCCATTTCATATCCTGTACCTTTAAACTTCTTATTCTTTCTTTTTACTCTTCTATTCATTTAGCATCTTTGTTATGTTGCACAGGATCTTCTTAGATACTTCTCCAAAATGTATCTATTTCTTCTTTTTTGGGTGGTCTTTCAATTCCTTTTACCTTGTTTCCCAATTCTCTATAAAAACTTTTTTGGATCATCAATAAATTGCTTTTTTTTTGTACTTTTTTCCTTTATATTTATCTGCATATCTTCTAAGTTTTTCCATTGTGCTGAGATTTTTAGTTTGTTATTTGTGAAAATGCATGACAGATCTTGGTTTCTTCTAATACTGCGCATTGCTTTTATCACGTCTATCTTTCTTAGTATTTTTGTTGATCTATTCCCTCTTCTATAGTCTTCTAACAGTGACACTTCTTGTCTTAATTGCTTTATAGTTTATTCAATACTTCCATGATGGTATTCAATTTCTCCCCTTCCTTTCCCTCAGTACCCTGTGTTCTTGTGGTAGAGCTTTATTAGTTATTAATTTAGCTGCACAGTAATATATCCTGTTTACTTCTGTTATATTGCATGAATCTCTATGGACAGTCCTAATTACTGTGTTCATTTGTTTTATCAAACTTCTGACTTTTTGTTTTATTGACCTTCTGTAGTCTATTCCTTTCATTGATCTTAATATATCTATGTCTATTGAATCAAGCAACTCTTCTCTTAGCTCATTATTTTCCAAACTGAGGGCACATCCCTTGTTTTCCATTTCCTGTGGGCTTTCTATAGAAAGTTCTGCATCTTCCTGTGGCACATTCTCTTCAATTTCATCCTGTGCCACCTGTTGCTCTGTCATATGAGAACTCACTGGCCTATCACTCCTCAACATTGACTGTGTCAGCGTTTCCACAGTTTCCTGTTCCTTCCCTTGCTGTCTAGCTTCAACTGAACATTTATACTGGTTTCCTGTGGAAGGTTCCAAAATATCTTCATATGGCACCTGACCAATTGCTTCTTGTTCCACTGGTTTCCCCTTAATTTGGATATTCATTGCTCTATCCTGTTGTGGTGCTTTCTGAATTACATTTTCTACATCGAATCCTTCACTCCATAACCTCAAGTTCTATTTCTTTAACTTCTCCATTACTAAACTCCTGTCCTAGTATTCCTCTTTGTCTTCTTATTTTTGTATAGTAAAATTTTCAATGCCAGATTCATTTACCTGTATTTCTCTTCAAATATCATCGGTGCTGCTTTGTGTGTTGGTTAATTTTGCTTTCTTCTTTGCAGAAATATCATACCATATTAAATCTCTTTTTCTTTCTCATGAGCACATTTCTTCTTCAGCTGTCTCCTGATCTTCCTACTTCTCCATACTTTGGGGACTCACTCCATCATGCTGTGATGTAACCTGTGTTAGACCTTCTACACCAAATCCTCCACTTCGCAGGCACTCCATAACTTCAATTTTTATTTTTTTAACTTAAGAGTAAACGAATAGTCTGACCACCAAGGCTGATTGCATAAAAACAAAAGCAGGCAAATGTATGGTGTAACACAGGTTTAATAAAAATACCAGGATTAGCGCTTTCACAAGATGTGCTTCATCAGATCCTACAAGTACAAACTGATTACAAACAACTATTTAAAATATGAAAAAACAATCAAAAAACAAAAACAATTAGTGATGTAAAGGGCAAGCCTTTAGGACTGGTTTTAAAGGTATTGTAACATTCAGCCCTGGCACCCTATCTGCCTGTGGGGTTGCTATCCATTTCATTTCCATAAACTCAGTTTTCTTGATGTTATCCTCACCCCCAGGACTATTCATTACAATTTCCAAGACAGTGAATTTAAACGAGTGCCCAGCATTAACTTTAATATGCTTATAGAGGACATTAAGGCAGTTCTTTCTCCTGATGTCTCTCATATGTTAAAATACTTGTTTTTTAAGTCTTTTATTGGTCTTACCTACATATAATGCTACACATCTTACACATTCAGCCAGATATACTAAATTCATACACCTACAATCAGCATATAAACTAAATGTATAACATCTAGAGGTAGTGGGGTGAACAAAAACATTATTACAGGACATAATGCTGCAAGCCTTACAAAGGTTTATAGCATAATTGCCTTTTCAAAGATAGAGTATTTCTAAAGAATAAAGTTGCGTGAATCTCCAACTATCTCTCTAATCTTGTCATCTAATCAAAGAATTGACCAATTTTGCTTGATGACATCATAAACCGATTGTATATTATTATGATATTTCAATGAAAAATCACATCTGGGTCTATTTAAAGTATTATTCTGAGTGTTAGCTCTCTTACTATGTAGGTATGGCTTACCTACAGTATTCCTCAAGCTATATATTGCTTCTAACTTATCCTTGACATCAGTGAGTCTATAACCCCTAGTAATAAAATCATTCATTAAAGTGCTAGTAGCTTGAATGAAATCACTATCCTCAGTAAGAAGTCTGGAGATACATAAAAACTGTCCCGTTAAAACATTTTTAAAAATCCTAGGAGGGTGCATACTATTTCTAGACAGAAGACTATTTTTCCTGCATTCTTTCCTAAACATAAGTGAATCTATAACACCATCAGCTCTGAAAATAGTATCCAGAAAGTCAATCTTTTCATTGGAAGAATGCACAGTAAACCTAAAACAGGGACTGCTATTATTCAAATAACTAACAAAATCACAAAGCAAATCATAAGTCACATGTCACAAAATAAAGATATCATCAACAAAATGCTTATAATATATAAGATGACCCTTAAAGGCATGATTAGAGTAAACCACATCTGCCTTCCAGTTAGCTAATACATAATATAAGATTTGCATAACTGTTAGTACAGGGTGTGCCCATGGCAACACCATGCTTTTGCAGATAAAACTTACCAAACATAAAAATATTATATTTCTAAATGAATTCCAAAATTGCACAAATCAATTCATTACATTCATGTGTTAAATTGCTAAAAGCATTTAAAAATGTATGTATAGAATCCAGTGTAAAATCATTAGGTATATTAGTAAATACAGTATTAATATCTAATGTAACCATTATAAAATTCCTATCTATAAAATTTAACCCACTCATACACTCATCAAACATCTGAAGAAAATCTCCAGTATCTCTCAGAAATGCTGGAGGTCTGGCTAGAAACAGTTTATGTTGTTGTTCAACAAAAATGGATAGAGGCTCGGTAACCCATCCCCTTCCCGCTACAATTGGTCAAATTGGTGGATTAATCTCCCTTTTGTATATTTTAGGGAGTCCATGAAGGGATGGGATCACCAGCTGTTCTACCATCATAAAATCAAATAATTCCTTTGTCAACATATTAGTAAGCAATAAACCATTTAAAAAAACATGCATTTCTTGTATAAAGCAATTAACTTCATATTTAGTCAATAACGTATAAGTATTATAATCACCTAAAAGTTCTAGCATACTTTTCAAGTAACAAGCAGTATCCATAACAACAATCTCCCCACCTTTATTGTCAGGATGTATACAAATGTCATTGTTTGCATTCAATTGTTCAAGGGCTGCATGTTCTTCTCTGGTAAGGCTATAAAAAGTCTTGTTGCAAGGCATATTAAGTGTTTCATATAAGTAAGTTTTATACACTTTAACAAATTTCTTGACAGCTGAGGGAAGTTGAGGATTAAACAAACTAGGTTTCTTTAGAGCTACTGATGCTCGTTGTTCATTTCCTTGAAACATAATTTTTAAAACTACCTCCCTTGCAAATTTTCTTAGATCAACTAAGACCACACTAACCTGAGAGGGTCTGACAGGAACAAACGATAATCCTTTGTCCAAAACATTACGTTGGGCATCTGTTAACATAACGTTTCCTCTGTTTCTGCCAAGAATCCATCCCTCATTGCTCCACTGATGGTCTCAGTTGTTTGCGGCCTCAACTTGGGGAACGATTCATAGCTAAAGTGAATAGCAACTTCAATGGTGATGGTAGCTTGGGAAAAGCCATCAGAAAACTTGGAACGCCATTAATGGAGTTCTTTGGTCTAGCTCCTCCCACCACAGGTCGAGAGGAGTGTCTATCCAGCAATGTAACCACCATCTCGGTTGCTGAATTACTAGCTGTAGCACCTCCTTCTAGATTTAAATCAATGACGTCAGAGGGGGTGGGTGGAATAGCACACCCCTTCTGTGCTGAATTATCATTGGTGGAAGGTGTCTCTTTCAGGCCAGCTGTTTCATCCAAATTCATGGATCTATTAGAAGTCCATGGCCATACAAAAATATGTCCATTTCCAAAATCAATGAAGTCCCTTTCAAGTTTCTTCTTCTTAATGACAGATAGACATTCATCACAGGCAGCCACATTAATGAAGACAGTCTCAATCTTGTCCATATAGACCTCTCCTGGATACTTAGAACGAAGCTCTTCCTGTAACCTAACTATTTTCTCAAATAATTCCCTTTCAATGGGTGCAAAAAAATTATTAAGAAGACGTAAATAGCTAAAGCTCAGTTCTAAGTTCAGATTTTGTTACTTAGATAGCACTTAGATAGCAGATCTGGATATACATCTCCATAAGTAGGCATA
Source organism: Protopterus annectens (assembly GCF_019279795.1). NCBI lineage: Eukaryota > Metazoa > Chordata > Ceratodontiformes > Protopteridae > Protopterus > Protopterus annectens. The sequence continues at coordinate 501,205,222 of NC_056738.1, forward strand.
CGTAACACATGAAGCCCACGAGGTACAATGCCATAGTAGAACTGCCTTAGTGCCCTCTATAAAAGTAAATTAAAGTTAATACTGGACACTTGTTTAAATTCACTGTCTTGGAAATTGCAATGAATAGTCTTAGGGGTGGGAATATTGCCAACAAAACTGAGTTTATGGAAATAAATGGATAGCAATCCTACAGGGATATAGGCTGTCAGTGCTGAAGTTTACTATACCTTTAAAACCAGCGCTAAAAGCTTGCCCTTTACATCACTAATTGCTTGTGTTTTTTGATTGTTTTTTAATATTTTAAATAGTTGTTTGTAATCAGTTTGTACTTGTAGGATCTGATGAAGCACATCTTGTGAAAGAGCTAATCCTGCTATTTTTATTAAATCTGTGTTATACCATACCTTTGCCTGCTTTTGTTTTTATGCAATCGGCCTTGGTGGTCGGAATGTTTTTTTACTCTTATTTTGGCTTTTTTGTTGCAGGCTGACCTTTAGTCATTGGTGTTATTTTTGTCTTGATATTTTTTTTAACTTCTACGCTACTAATACTGACAAGCCAGCGGTAGCGTTGTTGCCTCACAGCAAGATGTTCTCCCGTTCGAGTCTCGGCTGGAGCGCCTTCTGTGTGGAGTTTGCATGTTCTCCCCGCAGTCGAGTAGCACTCGAAAGACATGCGTGAATGGACATGCCTTCATTGAAGGTTGGGCATCGAGCTGGCACCTTGGCACCGTAAAAATCTGCTGCCAATCATTAGCAGTCCGGAGTTCTGCTGTGGCGACCCGTAACCAGGAAAAACCAAAAGAAAAACAACAACGCTACTAATACTCTTTCTGTAATAATTGAATCATGTAGCATGACATCTGGTGTTTACTTAATGCATAGGTTATTTGTGGTACAACAGATTGTGTGAGGAAATTACATGTAGGGAGGGTAATAGTAGTATGTCGATATAAAAGATGATGGTTTCAGTATGTAACAACATATATGATATAACACTAGTGGACTGGTATGAATGTGCACAGTAGGAGAAATAAGTTTAAATTAGTTTGTGACAGATGAGTAACATTATGTGTCAGCTATTTTTGAAATGAATAATGTCCCTAATTACAGATGCTGAAGGGTAGGTAGGTAGGTAGTTGACTGGTTTATGTGGACCTGTTCCACATTCTAGAAATAACTCCAAAAGAAGATATTGTATTAATAGATTATTGGAATACTGCAATTAGTAGACAAAGGTCAACTGGAATAATGATTTAGTTTGCCCTTGGAGTACAGAATGAAGCAGGGCATAGTCACGAAGAATTACGTGAAGATATTTCACTGGTCATAGCAAATACATTCTTTCAACAGATGGCTTTGCACCTAGATATTGCCAGAAGGTCAATACTGAAATCAGATTGACTATATATAATTTGCAGTCAGAAATGGAAAAGCTCTATGCATTCTACAAAATAAGACCAAGAATCGATTGCAGCTCAGAATACCAGTTTCTTATTGCACAATTTAGAATTAAATTAAAGAAAGCAAGAAGAGTCTCCAGACCAAATAGTTATAACTGAGATCAACAATCGTTTAAATGAATATTTAGTGGAGACGGGATTAGAGCTGGTGGACAGAGTACCTGAAGAACTATGGGAAGAAGCTTGTGATATTGCCCAGGAGTTTGCAACAAAAAATATTCCAAATAGGAAGAAGGGTAAGAAGACAAAATGGCTGTCTGTGAAGACTTCAGAATTAGATAAGAAAATAGATCAAAAGGCAGATGAGACAGGGAGAAATATGTCAGACTGAATGCAATGCAGAATTTCATAGATATCAAGAACAGATAGGAAGGCCTATTTAAATGACTCACCATTAACTCTTTTACTTTGCATGGTGCATGTAAGTTAATGATATTTATGGGGGCTTTTCCTTTACCATAAGCACTGGTCCATTTTGGCTTCAGTAAAACGTAACTATGGTGAGTAATGACTGTACACCAAAACAAGGATTTGCAACTTTTAAACAGTCTTGATGTTACTGTCTTTGCTTACCATTATCACAAGGGAAAGAGATGGACACAAAGAAAGTGACATTACCAACTAGACCTGTGTCATACACTGTGGTTGTTGGATCAATGATCTGTGGAAAACTTGTGAATCATGTTATCCCCCATCATAAAGGCAGATCATCAGGTATTTCATCCTTGGCAGGGAGTTGTAGATGCCACCCACATTATATGCTTAAACCTCCTGATTTTCCTGACTTGGGTTACTGTTTAAGGGAATAATGAGGTTTGTGTGCAGTCTAACTAGTGAGTTAGGTCAGAAAACTGAATATCTGAAAACACTGGACAGGTCTACTTACTAAGTGAACCTGAAATTTTTGCATGTAGAACGTCTTCATTAAGAATGGAGGTGATGTTATGCACATGTGAAATTATTAGTAGTAAAATTACAATTAATATTTCCATTTGGGTCTACTACAAGTGCTTGTAAACCATTAACACATGACACACTTCCTTGTCCCACTAACTGGAAACCTGTGAAGTAACAGCAGGCTAACTATCCCTCCCAAAACCCTAACCTTAACAACTCCCATCCAGTCCCTAAACCTAAACTCCACATCACTCCCTAAACCTAAAATCCTCCTCCCCTCCTTAGCCGTAACCTTCAGATTGCTCCCAAGCCTAAAATCACCAATCTTCCTTAACCCTATCCTTCGGATACCTTTCTATCACTACCTAAACCTAAAATCTACCTCCTTTCCCAAATCGTCCAATTGCTCCCTAAACATAAAATCCCCTTCCTAACCCAAATCTTCCAATCGCTCCCTAAACCTAAAATAGCCTCCCTTTTCTAATCCTAACCTTTGAATGCCTTCCAATGTCTTCCTAAACCTAAAATCCCCTTTCCCTCCCTTAACATAAATTCCCACTTCCCATTGGCCTTTCCCACTTGCCTGGTCAGGAGTATTTCTATACTTTGTTCCCTGGATGAGATTTCTTTTTTTGAGCAGCAGTTGCTTGGCTTAACTAATATTTGTATCCAGGCTTGAGCAGCTGGCCCCATAGAGTACAGCATGGTTAATTCCCTGGCTTTGAGGAACTTTGCTTTGAGTACTTGAGGCTCAACCATCTGTAAGGAACCTTTTCCAATTGCTTTTGTGTCCTTTAGACTGTGTATACAACATGTGTTTGCATACGGAATGAGTACAAAACACTGGATTTTGTTTTCATTTTATATGTCATGGAATAGCTCAGCATTATGTCTGGTGTAAATTTTTCTGAAGTGTTTCTCCATGAATGGCAGAAAGCATAGTTTTGCCAAAAAACAGTGTTGCTTAATAAAGCATACATATTCTGTGTAAGCTTTGAAGGGGCTTTACCATTTCAGGCCAGCCTGGTGAAAACAAAACATTTTAACACTTGACAAGTAGAGATGTAATGCAATATTTATGATGATGACAAATTGATAACATAGTATGTATAATCATACAAAAAGAAAGATAGATGTTTATGAGTTTCACAGAAGAGTGTAGTCACTTTGAATAACTGTAGAACAGAAGATACAAGTTTTAAATAGGTGCAGTAATTTGTTCATTTCTCAAAACAGTGTAAGCATTTAGTACAAAGAAAATTGAAGATTCAGTTTTGGTAGTATGTAGATAAACAAAATGGTACAGTGAAATATAATGCAGTGGTTAACACTACTTTGGAGTGACTATTAACAGTATTTGTGGTAGGTGCAATGTGGAAAAAAAGCTAGAAAAGAGAAAATCACAGTAATGCAACAACTAGGATTCACTGTCTGTAACACACCAGCACTGACTACTGTGTGTGTTGGTGGCTTTAATGCATGGATATGCTTCCATACAGTCTGCCTACGTATAGTATAAAGAGGTGTGTGTGAGCTGGCTGCAGTACACGACACAAGCTATACCTCTGACAGCATGTACTGTGTTGTAATGCAAAGGGAAAAGTGCATATGTATTTCACTGGGGGCACATTGAACATGGAAATGTGGACACTTTGCAATGAAGCCACAGTGTACAGTATCACACTGATAAAATAGCTCTCAACCAATCGGAGACAAATCTCAACAGAATCAGGGACAAATTCAGAAAAAAATCAGGGACAATCAAGGACACTGTTAAAATATTAGTTCTATTAACTTTGGGCATTAACAGAATTGGAGAATATGAATTAATATACATTTCCTGAAGTAAAATAAGTATTCAACTCTTAATTATTGTCATTATTTCTTAAGTATAATTCACCACTTTTGTCCAAAAGGTACCAGTGTTAAGAGGGAGTAAGAGGAACAGAGGTAAAATTTGAGTCAAAATCAGGGACAGTTGAGAGGTAACAGCCGTCTCTCTGAGGTCTTCAGAACTATTGCAAGTGATGCATTATTTAATCAGTTAATTCTAAATCAGCTTGGTAGGGTGACACTTTTCCTTACTTTTAGAAAAAAAAAAAACATGCAAACTAAGTGAGCAAACCAGCTGCTGAAGAAAAATGTTATATGATTCCACAATATAAAATGATGCCATTTCATTTTACATTTAAGTTTTAAGTTTAACTTTTAGTTTTGCCTATTGTTTGTGTTGCCCAGCATATTCAAACGCTTTTGTTAGAGTGATGTGGTTCTCTGCATGTACAGTGCTGTGATTTGACTACTTTCAATTGGTTGTCAGAATTCTGCAGTTTAATATAAACACGCAACATGAAAGGAAAAGGATATTCACTTGTCTGCAAAAATTTTGACTTATCAGCATTGCAAAAATACAATGGCATCTTCCCTTCAATTCTGTTTTCATTAACAGTTTCATCAGAAACCTGCAGCATGCCTCTCAGACTCTTCATTCAAGAATGAAATACAGTCAGAAATTAAAGGCTCAAAATCAGGGACAGCTTTTAAATATTGATTGTATTCATTTACAAAACTTCCAAAATAAGTGGATATATATTAACATGTATTTTCTTAAAATATGAGTCGTCTATAATTTTAATGTCTATGTTATCTTTTTCTCCCTATGCCTGCAGAACATCCGCTTTCCTATCAACCCAGTGTTTTTAGCCAGCAGAAGAGGGCATCATATAGACAACAATCACAGGAATTTTGCTGGCTCTGTCTCCCCATTTCCCTTCAGCAGCCTTGGTACACCTCTCACAACACTATCCTGCACTTCCATGCATGTCCTTAATCTTGGCTACATTATATGAATCGATTGCTTTTTCATGTGTGTGTGTGTGTGTGTGTGTGTGTGTGTGTGTGTGTGTGTGTGTGTGTGTGTGTGCAAGGCGTGCAGCGTGCGTGTGTGTATGTGTATGTGTATGTGGGGGGGGGGGGCTTGCTTTTCTTAGTTACATTGTAGTAACACCAGGTCTCCTCCAGGTGTCAGTATTAAAGTAGACCGAGATGCTTATCTCTCTCCAAATGTGGGTGAGCTGGCATCATCTGTTCACTCTGCCTCTATGGCTGGCTCCTTCATTGCCCAAAGTTGCTAGTCAGTGCTAGGTCTTTGTGTCAGTCAGGACTTTACCCTTTGTGCCATGATGAAGGCTAATATCTAGCATTATTTAGTGATTACAGCACTCAGGGTTTTGTTGCAAAGTTTGAGTGGCAAAATACAGTTCAGGCAATGTCAGGAATACCCCTTAGAATTTTGGACAGCTGAGAAATTTGTGTATTGTCAAAAATACCAACATTTTAGGATCTAATTATGTTAATGAGATTTCACAGTTAGTACTAAAATCTCATTCTATTTAGAATTCCGTTTTCACATGAAAACTGGAAAATAAAGAGAGAACAGGTACTGAGGGTATGGAAATACACATGAAAAAAGCCCTGCTGTCTCAGGACAGCAGTAATTACCCTTCACTAGCCATGTAGAAAAGAGAGGCACAATTTGCCTGTGAAACTATAAATGACAAATGTCACTGTTCCACATACGGGAGCAGTAAATTCTCAGAGTTACTCCCAAGGAAGCATTTAAAAACATAACTCCATTTTATTTTCTGGGTGGAAATTGTAGTTTAATTTCATAGTAGATGCTTCAACATGACTGTAAATAGGAACCAGTCCCCAGAATACTATTGTGATACACCAGATACATAATTCTAGGTTGTACTTTGCCATGAGCAAAGCTTCTGCAGCCAATCAGTTTTTTTAAGATGCCTGCCATCACAGAAGCTTTAGCTGTAACTTGTAATGTAAATACAGTCTTAGGAGTTTCATCAGTATAGAAAGCCTCATTTGTACAAGTGAACAGTCTATGAGAGCCCACATTCCTTCCTGCTATGCAAGGACTTTGCACACTAAAATGCAATTTATAGCTAATTATGTGGAAGTGTGAGCAGTAGTCTCAAGGTTGCCATGGTGATTAAATGTCTTAAATTTGACTTCTGAGATTTAAACGGCTACAATAACAATTTCTTGATGAATATAAATGCCTGTTGTTCATGCTGGCCTGTATTGTTATCTACAATTTGTGTTCATAATCTTTAATATTTAGAACTTTTAGTGTTGCATATGATGATAATCTTTCTAGGTGCAGTTCTAACAACCCTGTAAACTACATTTTATTTTCATCTTACTGTAGACTTGAAATATATTTTGTTACTCAGCACAGTACTAAGCTGAACACCATTTCCTCTTCTTTCTCTTCATACAGATGGCAATACAGAAGTCCTTCCAAAAATCAGCAAAAGTTCACGTGAGTTGTGTGGTTAAAGACAATTCACCCAAATCCAAATACAAAGTCCCAGAATGTTATGGCTCAGGTTTTAGGGCCTATAAATCTGCCATCACAATTATTGTCTGTGTCTTATTTTTGTTGCTGTAAAAACTTTCCACTTCAACTGCTAACTATATATGATCCAATTACAGGGCAAAGGTTTTCTCACACCCTTCTGCTTTTCCTGACATTCAACTGTCATACCAAACCAGGAAGTCAATCGCAGGAACCATAAACATGGCAAGGTCAACAGTTACAATACAAATAGAAAGGGAAGATTACACAAGAAAATGCATTATGCTAGGTATTCAAGCCTTTTTTAACTGTCAGATTGTGGCTGCAAGCAAAATATGGGTCAGGATGCAGTGCAGCAGAAGAACAGGAAGAGGATGGTAGATAAGTATGGCAACAGACACTCAAGGGCAGTTAATGGGGGAAGCACTCCTAATAATCCCTTAGAGATGAGTAAGAGCAAATGAACTTTAATGGTAAACATTAAAGGAGCTTCTTGTCTTGTAAATGTGAGAAGCTTAGGAAGACTATGAATATTCCCTTTACTATATGTATAGTGGTAATAAACATGGTCTGGGCAATAAAACAAAAACTCTCATTGGCATTGTAGGACAATTAAAAGTTTCATTCAGAAGAATGTTTTGGAATGGACCGGGACATTCTTCCTATTATAACACAATAAGCAAGCATGGCAAATTATCTGGTACAGTATAATGGGGACCATGTGTTATTGTTTGATGTAGCAGTCTTATAAATATACTATTTGTGACTTAAGCAGTAACAACTCTCCCAGTGGAGAAAAATGAGAACATCAACAACTGGGTTCTTAGACCGGAAAACAAGAGCTATGCTTGTATTATAGAACAGGCTGCAGATAGAACTTGTGGATGCTTGGATATCTAATGACAAAACCATTAAGGAACCATTTTAAGGATATTTTATAAAATTTCGTGACAGCTATAACTCTGTATGAAATGCAGTTGCAATCCAGTAATCAAGTTTGTAATTCAAAATGCCACTGGATAAGTAATTTCTTCATTTTAGCTATACTTCAGAGAAAGGAATGTGGATCCTATATCTGTAAACCCTGTTAGGCATACAGACAGACACACTGCCAGAAAGTCATATACATCCATGTTTGTGCTTGTATACACACACACACACACACACACACGCACATACACCACACACAACCTCTGTGTGTGTGTGTGTGTGTGTGTGTGTGTGTGTATGTGTGTGTATATATATATATAAAAATGTATATATGTGTGTGTGCGTGTGTGTGTGTGTGTGTGTGTGTGTGTGTGTGTGTGTGTGTGTGTGTGTGTGTGTGTGTGTGTGTGTCTGTGTGCATGTGTATGTCCGTGTATGTGTGTTTGCTTGGGAATATACATCTCAGTAAATTGATACCCACTTCATGAAGAGTTCATATACTTTTACTTACAGTGGATATATATATATATATATATATATATATATATATATATATATATATATATATATATCCGAGATCATATAATCGAAGTTTCGGAATCTCGACATTGTGAACAGAGATCTGCATACAGCGTGGAATGGGAGTGTGATCTCGGAGTTGGTTGGGGTGTGAGGGGTACAGGGAGGTTGCCCCCCTGCAATAATGGTGAGAAAGGTTTTTTTTTTTGTGGATTTATTTTACAATGTCGAGGGTTCCGAAACTTCAATCATATGGTTTCGGCCATATGAAATTCGAC